>NW_008688924.1:0-219 GCF_000695815.1 Acanthisitta chloris | reverse complement strand
CAGCCGAGGCCTGCGTTGGTTTCTGGGCTGTGCTCACAGTGCAGCTCATGGTGAGTTTCTCATCCACCATCACCCCCAAGTGTCTCTCTTCGTTGCTGCTCTCAGTTCCTCCCCACTCAGCCTGTCGGTGTGACGGGACTGGGCCCGGGGGCAGGAGATGCGGGCGGAGAGCAGGGGGACGTTTCTAATCAGGCGCCGCGCGCGGCAGCCCTGCTGCGG
>NW_008688923.1:0-41505 GCF_000695815.1 Acanthisitta chloris | reverse complement strand
GTGGGCACAGCGGGCAGGGACACACGCAGAGAGAGCCAAAGCATCCAACGACCTGTCTCCCGGGTTGTTCGGTCCTCAGCGGGTGTTTACCCTCCTTCCAGAGGGTGCTCGGAGGAACGCTCAGGTGGGGACCACAAGCAGCTAGCATAGAATTGTAGAATACCCTGAGCTGGAAGGGACCCACCGAGGATCATCGAGTCTAAATCCTGGCCCAACACAGGACAGCCCCAAGAATCAGAATCATCGAATTTTAGGGGTTGGACCTTACAGATCCATCTAGTCCCAACTGCCCCTGCCCTGGTTAGGGACCCACCAAGGATCATCGAGTCTAAATCCTGGCCCAACACAGGACAGCCCCAAGAATCAGAATCATCGAATTTTAGGGGTTGGACCTTACAGATCCATCTAGTCCCAACTGCCCCTGCCCTGGTTAGGGACACCTCCCTACTACACCAGGATGCTCAAGGCTCATCCAGCCTGGTCTTGAACACTGCCAGGGTTGGGGCAGCCACCACGTCCCTGGGTAACCTGTGCCAGTGTTTCACCACCTCACGGTAAAAACTTTTTCCTAGTATCTAACCTAAGTTTCCCCTCCTTCAATTTGACACCATTACCTCTTATCCTATTGCTGCAGTTCCTAACAAAGAGCCCCTCTCCAGCTCCCCTGCAGGCCTTCCAGATACTGAATTGTACCATGTGCCTGAGAGTATTGGTGAAAAACTTATTGAACTTTTTGGGAGTAGGTCCATCAGCCTTATTATTGGCCATTAAATCCAAAATCAGGCTACGTTTTGCCCGTGGTAGTGTCTGCATGCTGGTTTGCATCACAGTTTAGTATCACCAGGCTCCAGGGAGCCTGTGGGGCTCCAGCAGAGCAGAGCTCTGCATGTGGGCCAAGTACTGTCAGAACAAGAGCCTAGTGTTTTGTGTTGTCCTGCTTTGGAGAAGGCACAGGAAAAATGGGGAAGTTAAGGTTCTGGTCTGCCTCTCTCCACCTCCAGAACCATTTACTGTGTGTTAGGCAAAGTGAAGGGAGTTAAGTGGAAGTCCTGCCTACTGTGTTTGCTACCTGCTGATGATCAGCCCATGTACTTGCCTGTTAAGAGTTGTAGGAAGTATTGTAGGAAGAAGAGGTGACTGCAACAGAGCTGAGAGTAGAAGGGCAGGCAGCACTGGCCTGTAAGCCTGGCAAAGGACAGGCAGCACTATAGAAGAAGTTGATGGGAAGCCTATATGACCTTCTGAACCAAGGAGGTGACAGGCAGAGACAGAAAAACACCCAGCAGCACTAGTCAGAGAAGCCTCAGCCTGGGTTAATCAGCTCAGCCTATTCCCTCCACCCTTGCTGCTCCTTTCCACTTGATTAGCAAATTCTTTCTCCAGAAGGAACTGAGACATATTCCTCTCTGCCCTGCCCCCCCTGGTGCCTGCAGTAAAAAGGCTCAGACCTTCAGTTACCTTTCCACTCCGGTGTAATTTTCAGCATACCATTCTGGTTAGCTAATGCCTCATACCCCGTTCGAGCTGCTAACCATGATTAGCAGCCTGCTGCACTGATGGGAATTACTGCAGAAGGGATAAAGCAGTAGAAAATTTGTCCCCATGACCCAGTTCCTGCAGTATTTACTGCTGTCATTCTTTTCACCTTACTAGCAACTACAGACTTGCACTTGGTTAGGCTGATGTCAATGCAGAACAAAGGCCAAGGAAAACCATTTTAAAGTGATTTCCTGGTGTGGAGGGAAAGTTTCTCTGGATCGGAGTGCTATGGTTGTGCTCCTTGGAATAAGTGAGAGAGAACTTAGGCTGAATTCAGGGAAGTGTGAATTTGAAGGTTGTTATGCAGATGAATGCGGAAAGGTTTGAAAATGTGCTGGACCCAAAGGGGATTAGTGGGAAGGAAAAGCAGTAGTGTAAGGGCCATATCCCACTCTGTGATGTGATTGCCTTGTGTTTCCAGAGCAACTCTACAGAGCTTGGTCCTTGGTGTACTTCTTTGCTCATGGCTTAGAGAGCCCATTGCAACTGCTACAAATCATTAGTGCACGAGGCAAGGAAGGAGGGAAGGGTTTTATATCCTACTCAAAAACTAGCTCCCAGTGTTCTTATGCTATTTTTAGCATTTAGTGGATGTATTTTAGTGCTGCCCTATGTCATGGTGGACGTCTGGGTTATAACAGGTTCTTTGTGGTGGGGGAAATCCCTGGGCTGATGGCTGAGGAGCCTGGTACCTCCTATTCCTCACCGGAAGGAACTGTGGGTGAGCAATTCCCTTTTAAGACATCTCGTGCCAGCTCTCACTTTGCAGAGCTCACCACTGTCCTGCTGCCTTTGCCATAGCAAGCTCTGGGGGTCATTGTGACTATCCCACTTCTGCCAGGCTCCATCAAGGTGCTGCTGGCTTTAGCATTCTGACAGCCCATTTTCACCAGCCTATATGCGGCCGTGGTGGAGCACACAATTCTTGTGTCTCGAAACAGTACTGACCATATGCTCAGGGAGGCCTAGGGAGCCTGAGAGAAGCCCCTAATGAGCTGCTTGCAAATGCTGTTCTCGTTTGTGTGGAGCCTTGTCCTCAGGAGAGCACAAGTCCTCTGAGGGAATTTCACTGGAGACAGGAGAGAGCAGTGTGCATTGTGACTTGCAGCCTGTCACAGACTGGCATTTGCAAGGGGTCTCAAGGTGTTTGCATTTTGCATCCGACATGCATAAAGTAATTTGTGGTTGTTCCCTTCTAGGAGACAGAAGAAGACAGCCTCTCACACTGTGACAGAGCTGGAGAACCCCAAGGATTGCAGCCAGGCTGGGAAGCCTCTCTTCTGCCCTTCCCATCCTACAGAGAAGCTAAGTCTGTTCTGCGAGCAGTGTGACCAGCCAGTGTGCCAGGACTGTGTTTTGGGCAGACACCGTCAGCACACCTATGACTTCCCCAGCAATGTCATCCACAGGCACGGGGACACCCTGCGGGAGCTGCTGAAGAGCACCCAGCAGCACATGGGCACCCTAGAGGGTGTGCTGAGCCAGGTCGATGACATGGGCAGTGCAGTCCGCAGTCGGGCAGAGGCTGTGGCCACAGAGATCTGCTTGTTTGCCAGTGGCTATGTGGAAGCGATTGAAGAGCACCGGGACCGGCTGCTGAAGCAGCTGGAGGACTTGAAGGTGCAGAAGGAAAACCTGCTGCACTTGCAGAAGGCCCAGCTGCAGCAGCTGCTGCTGGACATGAGGACAGGTGTAGAGTTCACAGAGCACTTGCTGATGAATGGCTCAGATCTGGAGATCCTCATCACCAAAGGGGTGGTGTCAAGCTGTCTGACAAAGCTGAACAGCATTGCTTACAGCTCCCACCCCAGTGTGGATGACAGGATCCAGTTCTCTACTCAGGAGAAGGCAGGGCAGTGTCGTGGCTATGAAGTTTTTGGGGCTATTCTTAACAAAGTGGTTGATCCAGCCAGATGTACCCTGCAGGGAGAAGGTAATGTGGTGCTGTACAGCAGCTGAATGGGAATGCACTGCTCCCTGAAGTCAATTCTCTGTTCTCTGTACCCACATGGTGTGCAGCTTGGGGCACTGTTGGCTGCCTGTTATCCAGGCATTGACAAGGGGCAAAGGTAGAGCCCTACCAGAGGTTGCATTGCTTGCCTATGGGAGCCGTGCTGGGCAGGGAGCTGGACAGCTATCCTTGTCCAGATGTACAGAGCATACTGGAACTGTCTTCCACACCATCACTGACCTCAGCAGGAGGCTGAGGTGTGAGGCAAGCAATCCTTAGGCCAAAGACCGCCGTTCACTCAGGGGGAGTGGACTGCAGCAGCAGGGCATGATGCTTTCCTGGTGGCCCAAGCTGTCCTGCAGCATGAGCCCAGGCAGATCCTCTTTGTGGCTGAGCAAGTAGGTTCATTCTCCATACAGCACCTGCTGAGGTAGTCATGGAAATAACTGGCATTGATAGTTGCTTGCTATTGCTTACTAAGGACTTGAAGGATGGCTAGCAAACATAATGTTCAGACCAGCCCACAGAGTTCAGCCAGCTCAGGTCAGTTACAGCCTGCGCAGGGCAGATGAGACAAACCTAAGGCTCGTTCAATCCCTTCCATGCCAAACTCTTTTAAGTGTTGAGGTCTCTGGGGCTCCACCCTGCACGGTGGGGCTGTTCCTCTTCCCTCCAGGTTGCATCTTGAGGCCTTCTGGAAAGGTGCCAGCTGGGTTTAAAATGACAGGGAAGAACACCACCTTGGCCTATACAGACCTCTGGGCTAAGCCTGCTAAATATCTCCCAGCACCTATGGCTTCCCCTCTCTCCTGATACCCAGTCATATATTGACTTTTCCCTGTGAGTAGAAGCAACAATCTGTGCTCTGATGGGGCTGCAATGCTGCAAAATAGGTTGGAGGTGGCAGTCATGGTTGGTATGAATCCTTTCTGGTCCTGTTTCTCTGCCTTGCAGATCTCCACAGTGCCCATCAGAACCAGCTGATTGGCTTTACCCTGCTCTGCTGTGACTCCATGGGGGAGCAGATGGGGCGAGGAGGAGAAACTGTGCAGGTCACCATCACCCACAGAGACAAGAAGGACTGGTGGGTATTTCATCCAAGAACTCCCCCATCGTTGCAACCCATGAATGACCATCCCAAGTCAGACACAGTTTACCAAGCTCAGGAGCCTCTGACAGTTGATGGAAGTGCCTAGTTCATGTTCCAGAGATAAAAAAATCTATGTTGGGACTTTGTGCTTTCTCCTGTAGTTGCAAGCATTGAGTACTTTGATATGTTTGGAGCTTTTCTAGCAAAAGCAGGAGAGACTGCACTTGAGCTCCTTAAGTACTTCCACAATGAAAATGACCAACCATAAAAAATTATTTTCTGTTTCCAGGCCACACTTGTCACTACAGAGCAGCCAGGCACAAATGCAGAATCAGTTGGAGACACTTCTTAAGAAAAATATCTATGCTGTTTTATAATAGCTGGAAGAAGATGCCAGCATTAACTTGATCCAGGAAAGCTGTTGGTGGGATATCCTGGTGAAAAAAACGGGACAGAATGCTGAATTTCCTTGCTGTGGGGGAGTGTTGGCAAAGGCACACAGAAGCAATGCTGGCTGCAGAGATGCTTTTCCACAGAACATAATCGTTCCAGAATTTTGTTCCACCTCCTCAAGTGCACATACAATGTAGGAGGGCTGTGCATGAGGGTGGTGTGGATTTCCCTTGGTGGGGTAGAGGTCGCTGTGGCCACATTAACTACCTCCGCTGCAGAAAGCTGTCTGGGTTGAGGCACAGCAGCTGCAGAAGGCTGTGAAGTATCACAACACAGTTGATGTCAGGAAATTATGTAGGCAGCTGTATGGTGTGAAATGGGGTGGGGAGGGGAATACAGATTATAATATGTACAGATTATAAAATGTCGTGTCCTGGGGCCCAAGAAACTAATTAGTGAGGATTAGGCAGAACACCTTCCTCTATGCAAAGCATCCTGGTAATTGTCTGCGGAAAGCTCCTTGTGCCTTTCTGTGGAGCAGTCGATCAGTCCTTGCCCTGATGCTTTATCCCTGGCATTCTGTTCGATAGGGTTCCCTGTGAGACACAATGAGCTATGCTTTGAAAAGGGAGTTTATCAGCAGGGACCTAGAACTTCTCAGGGCATTGAAGAGAGGAGTTGGGGTCAATACAGCTGGGACAGTGGTTAAGTGGTTCAAACCTGCCCTGTCTTCTTAATGGGCTTTTCTGGAGGTAACTGCTTGCTGAAGATGTGACTTTGCCCCATTTCTTCGAGTTCTTATCTGATGGGATAATCTGACCTGCAAGTGTGCTGTCATCTTCTGCCTTTTCAGTGCACAAGGTTGCTACAAATGCTTGCAGTGCAGCTAGCTTTGTGTGGCTTCCTTTGTATGGTTATTGCAGCTTCCAGTAGCAGGTGTGTGTAAAAGCCACTCAGTGCTTGAGCATGGCTCATGTATCCTTTTAAGCTTTCTTGAGACCCACAGCTGCTGAGCAAGGAGCTGACTGCAAATCTAGGCCAAACAGTAGCTCATATGTAGAGTGATTTTCTGCTTGTAACTGATCTCTTGGACTTCTTTTTGTTTGCAGTGCAGTCAAACCAACAGTGTGTGATAATGGTGATGGAACCTACTGTATTTCCTACAGCCCTGAGGAGCCAGGCTTGTATGCTGTCTGTGTCTGTGTGAAAGGGCAACATGTACAGGTAGCATTTCTTGTTTTTCTTGTTCTTCACCTGCTTTTCTTTTCTAAGTATTTGCTTTAAATCCTTCTGAGGATTACCTCTACAACACTGCAGTTTAAGACAGGGCTTAGTGATCTGTGACTGACAGCATCACCCAGTTGTTTGCAAATGCAGACACAACATCTGCTAACATCCACTGCAGCAGCCTCTCTGCTTGTCCTCTGCAGGGCTCTCCATTCAGTCTGATGGTGAAACACAAGTTCCGTGAGCACCAAGGTGTGTTTCACTGCTGCACTTTCTGCTCAAGTGGAGGGCAGAAAGCTGCTCGCTGTGCCTGTGGTGGGACCATGCCAGGTGAGTGCTCAGCTCTCCCCATGCTGCTGACATCAGGAGGATTTGTTGCAGTAGATCCTCCCTAGTGTATATAGGTGTGAGTAGATACTCTAGCCCAGCTCTTGCCTTGCACAAGCACCAAGACTGTGATAAACTGTACATACATATGTTCTGGTAGGATGTGACTGCAGCAGTAGAAATGCAGCAGGACAGGCTAAGGGTCTTTACATCACAACCCATAGACAGAGACCTGAGCTGACTGTGCAGGAGATAGGGCAGGGCACCTCAGCCTTCTCAGTGAGGCTAAGCAGCATTTTGTCTCTACTGTTCCTGTTCCAGTGCTGGCATGTTGGGAGCTTGTGGGCTGTGCCACAGTGACCAGTTCTGTACTCTGGAGAAGCCTCACTCCTTGTATAGGACAAGAGTTCAACTCCCTTGCTTGTTTAATCCCAAGCAGCTTCCCTGTCCTTAACCTCCATGTGTCATCATGTGTTTTGCATTTTTTTAGTATAGAACTGACCTCTTCCTTTTTCTGTGCTTGTTCTGTGTCTAGCTCTGGCCATAGGCACTAGCAGCTGCTGTGGGGTTCTGGAGGCCCATGCATTGCATTACTCAACAGGCAAGGGGAAGGATATCTTCAGCTTTCCCCAGATATTGGGATGAGGAGGTCCCCCTTGGTTGTTCTTTCTTCATGAAGCCCTGGCAATTTTGGCCTTGAATATGCTGTGTTCTCACTAGCACATGCCTCCCCATTTTACTGAAGTTCTGGGGCCAAAGCACTCTCAAAAGCCTATAGCACATGGGGATTTTCTGGCCCGATTTGGATTGAGCTGATGGTGCATCTTGTCTTGCAGGTGGGTACCAAGGCTGTGGCCATGGACACAAGGGTCACCCTGGCTGCCACCACTGGTCATGCTGTGGACAAGTGAAAGAGAGCTCAGAATGTTTGGGTGGGCCACCCAGTGACACTTCACAGAGGAGTTTGCTCAGGACAGTGGCGCTCTGAGCAGCCAGGTGAGCTCCTGCAAGCCCAGGGCACTGCTGCTGGCTGCTGCACCAGCACAAACCACGAGGATCCCTGCCATCACTGCAGAGCCTCACTGCCAGAAAACATCATGATGCGTATGAGCTGAGAAAGGGGGACAAGGGAAAATAAAATTGTACCTTATGTTACACCCAGGGGTGTGTGTGCAAAGTTATTTTGTGCTCAAACAGTAGCAAATTCCGAGAATTGTTCTGCTGCCTACAATCCTGAGGACTTGTGGCCCATGGGCTCATGTTTTAAGGGGAAACTCAGTCTGTGCAGTTACCCCAGAAGAGGGTCAAGATGTGTCCCATTCTGCAGGATCAACAGCCTCTGCTGTCCTTCTTGAAGAGGCCAAAGCTGCTCATTGGGGCACATTCCAAAGGGTTTGTGGTAATGACTTGGAAAGGCTTGGCAGCCTGAATATGGCTTCTGCCACCCTGTTAGATATATGTCTGGATTCGTGCCTGGGATGTGTGCATGTAGCACAGTGGTGTTTCTGGGAGCTGCTCTTGCATTTGCAACTCTTATACTTTCTCTGGTAAGCTGTTGTCTCATTATACCCTCCCTGCAAAGGCAAGGCAGGTTAGTACTGTATCTGAAGAAAATCTAAGAAAAATCCATGGCACTGATGGGAACAGGAATTAGACTATCATTCACCTGGTCTGTGTGTTCTCCATGGAGATGATGTGGGACGTAACACTGCTGCAGGTGATGCAGGAGCCAGGAGAGTACCCAGCTCATCAAGGGAAGATTTGGGGACAGTTTGAGCATTAGCAGGAGCCATGGGTGCAAGTTTGCAGATGTCTGTCCTGTAATTGGGCAACGAGACAAAAGCAGCTTAAGGAGATGGAATACAGCAAAACTCCTGGATTTGGGTTGTGCAGTCTTGGCAAGGCTCTTTCTAGAAGGAGAGCTTGTCCTGGTTTCCATAGGAGAAGGGGCATGTATCTCCTGGGCTTCTACATGCACTACCAACCTATAGTTGGGAAAATAGCAATTTCCCATGAATTTCCGTCACTTTCTGTGATGAGAAAGAGGAGGCACTCTCCTGGAAGGGCAATTGCTAACCTGCTGCTTGCCTGGTGAAGCAGACACCCTGGATACCTTCCTTACCAAAAATTGAGACTTGGAGTATGATTGACCTGGGGGTAACCTTGTCAGTAGGTGTGTGTTGCTAGGGGCTCCTAATACTGCCTCAGAAGCTGGGGACAAAAGTCTGACTTCTAGTCACCTGGAGAGAGGAATGTTGCTCCTGTGTCAACAGCAAGGACTGGTTCTTGCTCTCTGGATTATGATAGCTGCCTTGTAAATAGTAGAAACTGGTGGTGTCTGTTTGCTTGCTCGGCCTTAGAAGACTCTCATTTGTGGTTTGTTCCTCTTGCAAAGCCAGTTTTGGAACTTCTTCTTCCCAGCAAAGGAGATAGATATCCTTATGCAAATGCTGTTTATAGCTTTCCATTAATCATCCAGAAAGGGCTGTCAAACAAACAGTGGAAGGTTAGGCAGTTTAAATCTCCAAGTTAGGCAATTTAAGCCTCTAAGTTGCTGACTCTGAAATTTCAAAGTGAAAGTTTAATTTGAGTTAAACTTTCATGGAGCAAACAGTAACTCGTTCTCAACCTTGCTGTGCAGAGTCAGTGCTCAGTACAGAATGTGGTATAAACTGAAATGTCTCATTTTCTGTGTCTTTCTTTTTCTTGCCCCTCACTCTCCACAGGTGTGTTGCTTTTTCTCAGTTTCCATGCTGTATTGCAGAGGGAACACATAAGGACAGCACTACCTTCTAGGCACATCATTTCTGTCTAGAAACATCTCTGTCCTCTCAGACAGAGAGAGTGTGTTTTCTCTTTGTGTTAGGCATCCCTTACACACCCTGTCGCTGACATTTTCCAGAAGTTGTTTGTGAGTTTTGCACCAATGATGAACCCTTCAAAGACTTGAAGTCAGCTTGGGCTGAGCTCTGCATATAGCATGGGAAGAGCAGTTTTCAGACAGCGTGGGGCACTAATCCTGCCAGGGTCAGACCCTGGTATTGAATTTCTCCTTTTGTTAGACTTGAAGGCTCAGTCAGTCCCAACTACCGCTGTGTGTCTGGGCAAAGAGTGCTGTGCATGAAGAGACCTTGAAGAATCGTGTTCAGAAAGGGCATTTAATGACCTCAGTCACTCTGGGGGGGTTAGCTGTGAGTGTCTTCCCATTATTTGCAAGCAGTCTTTGCCCTCAGTCTTCATTACTCAGAATGCTTTGCAAATAAATATATGCTACTGATCTGCTGGAGTCTGACATTGGACCCCAACAGCAGTTTCCAAGACAGGCTTCCAGTGCTCTGCTGGTAAACAGCCAGGGGCAGGTGGGGGATTAGGAGGTGTAGTTAGTCTGCTTGGCTCGTGATGTTATTTCTGACCAGCCAGTCCTTGAGATAACAAAGATATTTGTTATCAGGCAGTGCTGACAGAACTGTGCTAGTAGATATTGACACTTATCCCGGGACAAAAGCTCTTGTTGATTAAATTTCGTGTCTCCAAAATCTTGGAAAAATATGGATGAACATGAGGAGAGGCTTTAGGAGACAAGAGAAAGAGGATTTACTCCCTCAAGAGGGAAAACAGAGCGTAGCTGAAAGATCAGCAAGAATAAGAGGCAGTGGAAAACCTGGAATGATGCCTGCAGGCTGAAAGACTCCATGTAGGGTACCTCCAGAGTCAGGTATCATGCTAGGGGATCTCTCCCTTCTCAGAGAGGAAAACTGCACCAGTGACATGGCTGTACTTACATCTCTCCCTTCTCAGAGAGGAAAACTGCACCGGTGACATGGCTGCACTTATAGCTCTGTGCACGAGTGTCTAGTTTGTCCCAGAAGATCACAGGAGCAGAGCAGAATCTGGCTCAGATAACCTTCTTGGCCTTCCCATAGCATGAGATGATTCATGCTGACTGTCTGGAGAGTCCTGTCAGGACAGATCCTGGTAGTGGCTCACCAGCAGTGTAGAGGACTTTGTGCATTTGCAGCCAAGGGTGGCTCATCACTTCCCTGTTTTGAGATATGATGGCTTGTTCTCAAGCACCTCTTGTCATCATTGATAGAGATATGGGATCACACGACTGGGAAGATGTCCAATATTTTTGGCCAAATCCCACGAATAGCTTTCATCTCTTTCAGCCTGCTGGCTGCCTTCACCTCTTTTGAATGCTCTGTCAAACTTGGCTGCTAGTCAGTGTACCACATCTCCATCTTCTCCTGGTTCTCCTCCTTCACAGATAGCTGCTGCAGCATTCCAGTGACACCAAAACAAGGTGTGAACTTTCTGTAAGTGGAGGAACTCTTCTGACAGAATCATTGTTCGTGAAGAAAGAAACGAGCTGTTTCATGAAGGGTAGAGCAAGTGCAGTCGGATCCTTGTGCTCATGCCTTCTCCAGACCACTGAGCATCTTCTTGGGTCCTGACCCACCTTCCTTCCTTCCTGCCCCTACTGTTCCCTCATGCTGAGGCCAGATATAGGGTACCAGCTGCTGTGCCCAACAAAGGTGGTAGGATCCTTGTGCTCATGCCTTCTCCAGACCACTGAGCATCTTCTTGGGTCCTGACCCACCTTCCTTCCTTCCTGCCCCTACTGTTCCCTCATGCTGAGGCCAGATATAGGGTACCAGCTGCTGTGCCCAACAAAGCTGGTAGGACATTATAGCTGCTGTTGCCTTCTCTACAGCAAAGGCAGCTGATGTGTCTCTTCCCCAGGTGTTCACCAACTTTAACAGACCATATAGGACCAGATCCTGCTGTCATATTTGGTTGGATTGTGCTAATAAAATCAAAAGTGGCAAGAACTGGGAAGATCACGTGGTCACAGATCCTTTGTTTCTTTTGGAAATATACCTCTTGGGGTTTTTTTTGTGCTATATGGAGAGGAGTAGGCTCCACCATGGGTGCTGCTCAGAAATTATTGTGGTGTTGCCCTGGTGAATGGGACTTGCCCTCGTCCTGCCTGGGCTGCCTGTGCCTGAGAATTAGATGTGTTTTTCCAATGTGGATGTAACCAGATGGTTGACTGTGCTGTGAGGTGTGCTGCAGCTATGGCCTGGAGTTATACTGGTGCTGAACAGGGACACCTTGTCTGTGCACTGCACTGTGGGCAGCCATAAATCTGGTGTCATTGCAGGCAGTAATCAGGTGTCACTGAGGGCAGCAGGCAATTTCTTAATGTACATTTCCCACCAGGCCACTATGGCCTAGAGCTATTCTTGGCTTCTCATACTGTTTTGCTAAATTATGAGAGGTTTAGTAATCAGTATAGAATACTGCAAAACAAATCAGATTTTTTTTTCTGGATGATCATCACTGACCAGTATAGATTTCTCTTGATTTTAACCTCAAGTTGTCGCAGAGAAAGTAATTCGGGGATTATTTTTTTGCATGCTGGATTGTTCCCATCTCCTCTGGGCATCCTTAGCTCTGCATGGGAAAGCTGTTCACTCCCACTAACCATCCAAACTTGCTGGAGATAGCTATGGACTGTCAAAAATCTCCCTATTTCCAGCCTCCCTGGAACACAGTGCAGACTTAGATGACAGGATACACAGGTTGCCTTTGGGAAACTGAGCAAGGTTGTGCAAGCTGCCTTCTCTTTTCTGCTCTTTCTCCATCTCTCTGCCCTTCTCAACTTTTTATGCCCAAGAGCCATCCTGTTCCCAGCTCGAGTGAGACCAAACCCAGAGGGAAAGGCTTGCAGGGTCTTGCAGGTGCCAGTTTCTTTCCTTTACATGCTCTGATGTGCAGCATAATGTCAGACCCAAGAGCAGCAGGAGCTGTCCTCAAGCAGGAGAAGCAGCTTTACCTGTTCAGTGGAATTAAATAGCAGTCAGAAAAGGGGCCACTGCCAAACCTGTGTGGCTCTGGCAGCACTGATGAGCCTGGAGGAGCCTCGTGGCACAGCACAGAAAGGCAGGGGAAGATGTACATTGTAAATGGGACAAGGAAGGGGATCCACAGGTAGGACCTCTGCCCAGTGCCAAGAGCATGGTTGGAGACTTTAGTAAGGAGACCTGAGCTGGTCCTGGATATGGCACAACCCATCAGTGATAGGTAAGCTGTGGATCTATATGGGAGGCTTCTGCACTCTGAGCCCAGGCTTAGCTGACTACCAAACCATGAGCTGTTCTACTTTTTGTCTTAAATCAGATGTTTCTTATATGAATGGTGTAGGAGGTATCTTCTGTTGCCCCAGTGTCTAACCAGGCTTCCCTTCTTTTGACTGTCCTGGTGAGGGGAGTCCAAGGTGATCACTGCTTCCTCATTCCTGAGAGTTCAGTGCTTGGGCTCACCACTCCTTAGCTGAGTTCAGTTATTTAAGCAGGACAGCTCAGGAGAATACATCATGCAAAGGACAGGGGCTGTGCTGACAAGTGTGGGACCTTTGGGCACCTGGAGTTTGGCTTGTCTTCACAGACGCTGTGACCATGGCGTCCCAAGGCCAGGTCATTTTCTGGAGGTATGGCACTGTCTGCACCTGCTTTGCTTCCAAAGGGAGGGAGGGAATTGCTTTTTCCAGATTCTTGGGATGTATCACCCTGTTGCCAGGAGCTTTCAAGACAGCAGTTCTTTGCATCTTGACTACTGCACTCACTCAAGCTATTTAAATACCAGTACAGCTTCTATTATGTAATCTGTAAGGCCATGTATCTATCAGACACCTGTGTGCAGGTCATCAGCTGTAGCCAGGATGGAGATGCATGTCCTAGAAACTGCATTTGCTAGAATTTGCAGCCTCAGGATGGAATGTTGTGGTAGGTGGGGGTAGCAATGCCTCAAGAAAGGTTGTTGTAGGTTGGGGTATCAGTGTCTTGAGGAAGGCGCCTCATTCCTTCTGCTGGTCCTCCGACAGTTGCTTATGTTTCCATCACATCAGTGTGCTGTGGGGAGAAAGAGACAGTCCTCTGTAGGTTTCCTTGCAGTGTGGGTCAGGAGTAAGAGCTGGGAAGATGTTCAAACTGGTTTGTGTCTCTCGTTTCAATGAGCCTGTTGCCTGTGGAGCTATTGACCGAGTCCTGGTGAACTAGAGAAAAAGAAAATATTGTGGTGATGTCATAAAAATATATACTCCGTGTCCTCATCTCCTGTTGAAAATAACCCCCACCACATGGGTAAAATGGCAAACTTGTTTCAGCCTCCAATGAACATGAGCTTTTGTAGCTAAACCTCACTGTTTGAACAGAGCCACCAACAAGCTGTGCCTTTTCATCCCAGGTATGGACTTCCCAGGCTGGATGGAGACAGGGGCTCCAGTGAGGTGTGTGAGACAACCCTGCTTGCATTTATTCTGTGAAAAAAGTTTCAGCTGTTACAAGTACCTGTCCTACCTGAGCTAAACAGCAGTGAGAAGGACACGTGAACAGATGAGACCTTTCTCGCATGAGCTTTTTCATATGGAGCGTCAAGGAAGAACTAAATAGTTGTATTGTCTGCACCTTTTCACTGATGAGAGTGAGGCCACTAGTAGACACAATGTCACATGGTGTAAATATTCACTGGGCATCATATTCCTCATGCATCTGGAATGCACACAATAACCAGCTTTGTTATGCTCAAGAGCCAGCACCTCTGCCTGCCCCAGGCTGCAGAAGGTTACTGAGAGAAACAAGCTTCTTCGGGAACACTCTTCAGAGCAATCTTGAAATACAGAAATAGACCAGAGAGATGGGTGAATTTTCCAAGAAGTTTCAGAGAAGCAGTGGGAGATATCTATTGGTTTCAGGAAAAATCAAAACCAAAAAAAAATCCCCACCCCGCTAAAAAAAATAAAACTTAAGTGCTGAAAAAAGTTGAGCTCTGTAATGATTAGCTGCATATTGGAATGGAAAATGTGTCCTTTCAGGTTTCCCCTGCCATGCTATTTCTTTTCTACAGTAAGCTTTGATATAAGGAGGAAGGCAGGGGAGCTTCAATCTCTTAATCTTCCATTTTTTTTTGACGCTCTAAGCCTATTCCTGAGGGAAAGCTTACTCCAAGTGGAACTAGAAATCTGGAGGATTAAGACTCTGCTGCCTGTCACAGCCAGGCTGCAAGCCTCTCCCTGTTCCCAGGCTGTGCTTGGTAGCATTCCAGCACAAAATGAATGAATTTGGTGCCAAATGTCATTCCAATTTGATTCCAAATTTGGCTGATCAGGAACAGGCACAGAAAAGAGGGTTGGATGCACAGAGCAGCATCCCACAGGCTGCCAAAGTGGTGCTGGGAACTGAGGGTGGTGTCAGGGCTCCGACTTGTGCAGTCCCAGCTGTCTGCATCAGTGTATTTCCATGCCTTTGAAACAGGGGGGTGGGGGGGTTGGAGTGTGCTCATGCACAGAAAATTGCTTTTTGCTTGAACTGCTGGACTAGAGTGTTGCAAAACACAGCTACCATCAGCATGTGGCTGGGATGTCAGCTTCCCTGTGCTCACTCTGCACTCCACATCTCCACATTACACACAGTGGGCTCACAGGCAAATATTTTTAGGCCTGTGAATATTTTTGTGATTCCAGGATCTTGCAGTTTCTGCAGAGAAAACTCCAAAGGACCTCATTTCTCCCTGTCCCTAGCAAGGTGTGTTGAAGTGGGCAGTGGCATCAGTGTGCTCAAAATTGCTATTCCCCCTGTAACAAAACAGCAGATTTTTCCATCAGACCTGCTGCAGCCTTGAACCAGGGGTGGGAAGCACCTCTCTGGATGCAAAGCTAGCAAGGTTTTGCAGCTAGGGGGGCAGGTGGCACCAGCATGGGACAAAAGCATTGTTGCTAGCTTGGTTGTGCTGGTTTGAGTTTGCCTGAGCGAGCTGAAGGTGAGTTTTACCCAGAAGAGTGCTAGGGTGGAGGTGGTGTTCTGGCCAGAGGGTCCTTTCGAGGACTGGAGACAAGTGTGATGGCACCTGAAGTGTTCTTGGACTGCACAGGAGGACATCCTGCCTGCTTCTCCTTTGCCATACCCCCCAGCATTTACTGATGAAATCCCCTGTAACCCAGTGGCAGCAACCCTCAGCTCCCTGCAACACCTTCCCTGTCTGTCCTTGGGAAGATACAGGGTTGAAGGTGAGTCACAACTGCTATGTGACAGCACAATGTGGTTGCTGCTTGCTTCATGTTTCCCAGGAGTGAGAGCTGAGGCTGGTCATGGCAACTTTGGCTGAGTTTATAGCAACTATCTCACTCTGGGATCAGCTCCCAGAGTAGAAATTGGTGTTGCTCCTCAGGGAGATCGATGTTATTCCGCATACATGAGATGCTTGGTATCTTCCCCAGAATAGGAAAGCACAGATTCTCCCACGATGAGCCTGGCTGAGACCTCGAGTGACTTGGGGTTGAGCCCCATGGGATATGGCAAGTCTTTGCTGGGAGCTGTCACACCTTGGGATCCACATGAGCCAACAAAGTCCCCATCCTGCAGGCCCCCAGGGTAAGCAGTGGCTGGTGATGGGTCCCTAGCTGCCCAATGCCCATGGCAGGATATCCACTGCTTTCCTCCCTGACAGGGTCAGCTGTAACCACAGCTGCAGGGCACCAGGAAGGAGTAGGTGAAGAACTGATGCCCACCCTGGTCATAAGTGAGAATGGGGAGGAAGATAAACATGTGACACCTCCCCCATCTCTGAGAGCATCTAGGCAGGGCTTGGTGCAGTTGTGTATGTATATATGGACTTGTATGAACTCCTACATGGACTTACTGCATATTTGTGGTGAAATACACAGTTCTGATCCCTTCTCCTGCACATGTGCAGGCAGCGCTTCCTCGGACAACTTTCCACTGTCTTTAAGAATGAGGATGGAAGGGAGACAGGGGTAGGAAAGCAACTCTTCTGCCATGTCTGCCTTCCTCTCCATCCCCTCTTTGAACTCATCTTCGCTATCTCCTTTCCCTGCTGCTCCCTGGAGCAGAGGTGTGTTCATATTGTACAATTCCCTAGAGCTCCATATCAGCCCTGTGATCGTGGCATCTGCAGCAATGAAGGAGTGATTGTGCAAGTAACTGACTCAGACACACATTAATGGTGGGAAGAGTTTGTGGCCGCATGGACACCGATGGGCTCTCCTGCTAGTGGCTGCCCCGTGGGTTGGGAAAGAGAGTGCTGCAAGCCAGCAAATGCTGCTGAAGCAGAGCAGCTGTTTTTGTGTAGGCAGAAAGGCCATGACCTCTCACAGCCTGATTCTGTCTGAGAATGAGATAGGAAGCAGCAGCTCAAGAGTTTCTGTGTACAACAGGGCAAAACAAGCCCTGGGCTGGCAGCCCTGGATGATGGTGTTGGTGTCCATGCCTCCTGCAGCACAGCTCCCTCCACTGCCCTGCCAGGCTTGAGAATGGGGTAAAGCATCTTGTGAGGACCTCCTGCAGCTCTCTAGGCTTCTCCTCTGACAATCTTGAGCAAGGCTAAGCCCAGCACTCCTGTGAGACTGTTGGGCATGAGCACACGAGCTGTTTGCCCCAGGATGTGCCTGTGGGTTTTGTGGAGAGCTGTTTCAAGGCTTGCTCCGGTAGGGAGCTGAGGTTGCTGCCATAACCCACCAGTCCACATGAAAACGTATCCATAACCACATATGACAGCTCCACTGGCTGCAATGGGAGCCTGCACTTGGCCATGCTTATGGGTCTGTCCAAGCTGGGACTGTGCTGGAGACAGGTTGTGTTTGGCAAGGCTTGAGCTGTGCTGCTCCATGATATGCTGCCTGTCACCTCCTCTGGCAAGCTGCTCTGCCTGTGTGGCTTGACAAGTGGTCCTCTCCTCCTCAGTCTCTCATTCAACAGCCCATTATCCATTCATTTGGAGAACCCCAAATCTGACCAGCTCAGTAAACTGGCCCTGTTTCCAATCCCCTCTTGCACACTCCCTGGATTGTATCTGGTGCCTCCTGTCTGCTCTGCTCACTTCCCTGGGGTACTGGTCCCTTGCAAGTGCCAGCAGGGACTTCCTGACTTGCTTATGCACCAGGGGATGCAGAGAGGAGCATCCTGCACTGGAGCCTGCTCTCAGAGGCAAAGCCTGGCTCTCCTGCTGCATTTTCCCCCATCTTTTGTGATAAGTGTTCAACTGAATGTTCAACACTACCATGACATGTGCTTCACTGGTCCACCTTGCTCTAGGTCTGTGGTTTCCCCACCTCAACCTCCTTCCTGCCGGCAGCTCTGCAGAGGGGCACCACAGGCACAGGGTGTGAAGGAGGTGGGTTGTGTGATAATGTTGTCCTTTCTTTTTTCCCCTAATAGCATGACTACAGTCATTATCATCCTGGCTGCAGTGATTGCCCTGATAATTGGTTTTGGAGTCTCAGGTATGTGACTGCTTAGGTTTCTTGCTGCTACTGGGGTGGGGTGATATTCTCCTGTCCTGCCTCTACCTCCGAGTGTTCATCCCATGCATGGGCTGAGGTGTGATCATGTGTGGAAGTGTCACCTACCACACTTTAATGAAGGCTAGATAAGTGTAGTGCAGCCTGTGCTGCTGGAGGTGTAGTGGTGTGTTAGATGGAATTTCCTTGGGCGTGGAGCCCTGAGCCTACACATGCAGAAAGCCCTGCACATACTGTGCTCCTTCTCCCATGTAGGATGAGATGATGGTATTTACTATGAAATTGGACAGCAGAGATGTCCAATTGCCTCAGAGATGATGCAAAATGTGTTGCTTTGGTGTTGTCCAAAATGAGCCTCCTTGCAGTGTGCTGTGTGAGGATGAGTAGGGAAGAGCTGCATGGGAAAGAGGCCCTGGCTCTGAGTAGGAGTAAATTGTGAAAGCTGCAGTTTAGGGTTTGACTTGAGGGGAAATAATGAGTTTTCTTAAATGAAAGAAAACAGTTTGGATTCCAGCAAGGGGAAAAGAGCAGGCTCTTTTTTCTCTGACAGCATTATGCCTTGCAAACACATTTATATTGCTTAAAGAGTGGTCGTGACTAAGACATGACATAAAAATCGCGCTCTTCTGGCAGCTGCAAAGAGAAAAAATCCCAGATACATGTAAGTAAGTAAGAAAATACCATGCAAATTCTTCTCAAATAAGTAAAAGCAGCTAGTTCTTGAAGCATGCTGCCCGCTAGAGAAACACTTCTGTGCTTTATCTTGGTGTACAAACCATGGGAGTTGACCTCTGCTAGCAGCACTTGTAGCTGCTACTGGTGTCCTTGCCATGTGCCAGTTCAGCCTTGAGACTGGTACACAACAGCCACAGGGCAGCCTGGCCTTTCTCCACGCTCACTGCCTCACTGTTCCCATGCCTCCTTGCTTTCCCTTGCAGGAAAACAGTCCATCAGCGTGACAGCCCTGACATCTCCAGGGAACATTGGCCAGCATAGCATCCTGGGCTGCACTTTTGAGCCTGACATCCGGATGGGCAGCATAGTGATCCAGTGGGCCAAGGAGGGAGTAGCTGGGCTGGTTCACGAGTTTAAAGGTGGGAAAGACCACCTGCAAGAGCAAGATCCATTGTTCCAGGGCCGCACGGCAGTGTTTGCGGACCAGGTGATTGGTGGCAATGCTTCCCTGGAGCTGAGGGATGTGCAGCTCTCCGATGCTGGCACCTACCAGTGCTCCATCACCACAGCCAGAGGGAGTGGGGCAGCTGTGCTGCAGTACAGGACAGGAGGTGAGTGGTACAAGGAAGAAAATCCTGCTGCAAAACATGTTAGTGTGACTCGGTTGGACCTACCTGTAGCTGTGATGATGTTAGAGGATGTGTGAGCAGCACTGCTCCTTCAGCAGCCACCATCACACCCTGCATCCCTGAGTAGGAACAGGGTATATTTTTGGCTTTTACAGAGGTGTTTATAGCCTTACCCACTCTTTTGACATCCTTGTTCCAGGAAAGACTATTACTTTAATGCTGTTTTCTTCTATTTATCACATGTAGTTTACCAGCTATGTAACTGACTACAAATAACCCCTAAAAATGGGAGTAGCTAATTGATCTTATAAAGATCCAGATATTATACTTATTAGAGATAACATGATAGCTTTTTCTCTCTACAGCCAGAAATGCTGTACAGTAAAAATTGTAGCCTATTTACATATTTTTCTCTGTTTTTCTAATGTTTTCAGTTTTTAAAAATTACTAGCAAAGCAGCAAACAGCCCATATCATCGTTATCTGATGTATGACATATTTGCTAGAGTTACTTCTTCACCTTGTTATCAATCAGCCTCAAAACATGTATAGACACAGAAGAATTTTCACTAGTGGGTGCTTAATTATTCTGAACCCTCCAGGCTTGGCCCTCATGTTCACAGTTGGCACAAAGCAATACGCACACACTGAACTTGGCAGCATTTCACCCATTTCTGTCACCTCTGTGTCTTCCTGATGATAAAGTGGTGAGTTACACTGACTATACAAAGGGGGTAATGTGATCCTGCACAGGTAGGTGGTCTTAGTGTTTCTCTGACTGGCTTTTGTGTTGCTTGATTGGATGTTTAAGGTAATACACAGAGAAAATGCGTTAGAAAGAACATGTGAAATGCTGCAATAGGTTTTATTTCTGTTGAAAGTGGTGAACTCTGCTTTCCTAAAAAGCTCTTGTTTCTCCTCATATATGTATATATTGGAAATATGATGAATATACAGACAGAAAGGCTATCGAAGTCTTTATTTGAGATAATCTTGGCTTTAAAAGACACCTGAGCTTATAATGGGATTTAAATCTTTTGTTTAATCCATGAATGTTGGTGCAAATCCTGCAGCTCAGGCCACACCTTAGTCTGTCTTCAGCCCAGCAGTTGCAGGTGGAGCTTCTCTTGGCTGCAGTCCCATTCAGCGTGAGAATCACATCATAGAGGGACCAAGACAGGCTGAATCAATGGACCAGGGCCAAGGGTATGAGATTCAACAAGGTGAGGTGCTGGGTCCTGCACTTAGGGCACAGCAACCCCATGCAGCACTCCAGGCTGGGAGAAGAGTGGCAGGAAAGTGGCCCAGTAAAGAACTTTGCGTTGCCGGTTGAGCGGCTGAACGTGAGCCAGAAGTGTGCCCAGGTGACCAAGAAGGCATCCTGGTTTGTATCAGCAATAGTGTGGCCAGCAGGACCAGGACAATGATTGCCCTCCTGTACTCGGCACTGCTGAGGCTGCACCTCAAATCCTGTGTTCAGTTTTGGAGCCCCTCAACACAAGAAATACACTGAGGTGCTGGAGTGTGTCCAGATAAGGGCAATGAAACCGGTGAAGGTCTGGAGCACAAGTCTTATGAGGAACAGCTGAGGGAGCTGGGAGTGTTCAGCCTGGAGAACTGGAGATTCAGGGGAGACCTTACTGCTCTCTGCACCTACCTGAAAGGAGGTTGTAGCTCCATAGGGGTTGGTCTTTTCTCCCAGGCAACTAGTGACAGGATGAGAAGAAATATCCTCAAGTTCCACCAGGGGAGGTTTAGATTGGATATTAAGAAAAATTTCTTCATGGAAAGGGTTATCAGGCCCTGGACCAGGTTGCCCAGGGAAGTGGTGGAGTCACCTACCATCCCTGGAGGTACTTAAAGGTCATGTAGTTGTGGCACTTAGGAACATGGTTTAGTGGTGGACCTGGCAGTGATAGGTTAACAGGACTTGATGTTCTTAAATGTCTCTTCCAACCTAAACAATTCTATGACTCTATGAAGCCATAGTGTTGGACGGGTTCCCTTCTCAGTGAGCGGAGAGAGTGAGTCATCTTAACCCTGTCTCTGATAATGGTAATTATATTTGGCATGACATTTCCCTACCAAGAACAGCAGGTACCTCCTTTTAGCCTCTAGTCTTCCGTAGAGTTGGGTGCAGTTGTGTCAGCTGTGGTTCCTGCCTGAGGAAGATGGGTCATTTGACAGGCACAGGCAGTCTCAGGCTGGCCAGGTCCTCAGCCCAGTCCCCTCTAAGAGCTCAGGTGTCCAGAAGCTCTTGATATGGTTTATGAGCCCATGACACAAATCATAACTCTTAAGAAGAATGACTTAAAGACACCAAAGCTGTGCCAAGACCTCAGCAGATCCTACCAAGCTGGACTGCTGTGTCCTAGGAGTCTTTAGATCCCCTGTAGTCATCTTCCTGTAGCACAACCTGCTACAGACCTCTGAGCCTCTGGTTTTGGTTCGGCCATGTGCAGCACTACAATGCTAAGCAGCAAGTAGACTAGAAATACCCGGGACTGGCAGTTGGGTCTTTCATGCCTGAAACTTGCCTTGTTCTGACTCTCTCCCTGTTTTCCCTCCCAAAGCCTTCAGCATCCCCAATGTCCACGTAGAGAACAGCAGCAGTGGGGACCTGCTGCAGTGCGAAGCACCGCGCTGGTTCCCGCGACCTGCCGTGCACTGGACAGCCCACAGTGATGCTGGGGAGTCCCTACGTCATGTTACCAACACCAGCTATGAGCTGAACGCTGAAAACGTCACTCTGAAAGTGGTTTCCTTCCTGTACAACATTACTGCTAATACCACCTACACCTGTGTGATTGAAAACAGCATTGCCAAGGCTACGGGCAACATCAAAGTGACAGGTAGAGTTTACCACTCAGAGACCACAGGCATGGGCAAGAGTTTCAGCAGTGTGCTGGCATCAGGGGGTTCCCGTAGTACCTGTCAGTCAAGGAAGGGACTAAAAGCATGGCTAATCCAAGCACCTCCCTCTGTTCCTGGGAGGAAGGAAAAGGCTTGTGTTTGGTCTTGCTAGTTCAGAAGTTTTTCATGGTAATAATTGCTCCCTTGGCACAGGGACAGAACCACCAGGGAACCAGAGAGACACACTTTAAAAGAATGTATTCCTCTGAATGTTAATCAAAATCAAACTAACCAACCCCCACAACTTATGACACTTTCTTTAGGCAGCTCAGCTTAGATGCCATTTGTGTATCAAACCAGCAGGCCCCTTGTAGCTGTTAGTGATGACAATGTCTCCGACTCCAGCCCAGACCCTTTATTCTAAAAGGCCACTTTATTCTCAGAAAATCAAAGTTTCAAGGAAGCCTTTGTATTTTTTCCTGTTCCACATGAGAAGGGTCATGGCTCTTCTGCAGTGACAGCTTCATTGCAGTGGGTCTCCAGTGTAAGACACAGGGTCAGACTATATCAATATTCAGAAAAATGAGAAGGAATAAATATACACACTTGCTTTGCCTTCCCTGCTGTGTTCTCATTCTGGTAGCCTCTCATTATTCTTCTACTACAGATTTCAGCATTACAAGGGGGACCAACTTGCAGCTGGTGCAGCTGAATGCAGAGTCTGTCTCATTCTCCTTTCCAGCCTGGCACTGGATGCTTCTGCTTCCCCTGTATCTGCTGTCAATATAAACCCTCCAGAAAACAACTGGAAACTCTGCTGGACCTGGAGGTAAGTTTGGAAAGGGAAACACATAAGGATATATGCTCAATATGAGTAGACCCTCTTGCTGAGTTTGGTTACAGCAGCAGACCTATCTCAAGCCTGCCAGAATGGGAGGATTTGTCTTTCCCCTGTGCCCATCCTTTCCCCATCCCCAGCTTTAGGTAGGATGCAGGACTTGTCCCTCCCACAGGCTCCCTAATGGCTTCTGCCATCACTTTCTGCAGCCTTAAGGATTCTTCTCTTACAGCATCAACTGCCAGCAACTACTTGTCCCCTCGTTCTCTTTTCTGTGCACCCTCTGAACCTGGGCTACAGCTTATGGCTGCAAGGCAGTGTGGACTTTTTCCTCTCCCTCCTCATGAGCCCTGCTGCAGTACAAGCTTTGCTTGCACCTACTTTACTCAGACAACTCCACTGTACAGTGCAGTAGCTTCAGCAAATCCTATGGATGCCCTGAACATGACTAGAGGGAGCTGCCAGCCTGAGCAAACCCATGTGGACCTGGAATAAGGAAGGCTGTAGACAGCCAAAGCACAGGACAACTACCTTTAGTATTCATCAGTTTTGGCTTTGGGTGGTAGGCTCCAGTCACCTGGAGAGCTAAAGAAAATCAGCTATAAGGAACATCTCTGTCTTTCCCCACAGAACAGTTAACCAAACAGTTAATACAGCTACCCTGATGGAAGGACACAGCAGGCTTTCCTCCCTCTTGGGCTGAGAACTTTGAGAGCTCAGTTCTAGAGCACGTAGTAGCACAGACACGAAACCAGCTGACTTCTCTTGTGGCATTATTTCTTACATCAACAACAGGATACTTTTTTTGGCTTCAGAAAGAGAGTGAGGAATGCACTAAGGAGAACTGCATAAAGGAAAAATTCTGACCACAGGAACAAGATGTGCTCTCCTATCTGAAGCAAGTCCGTGACCAGAACAGTAAAAGGGTTTGCTGTAATACCTCTGAGAGCTGCTCCTTCAGAATGCTAAAAGCAAGCAAATCTTAACCTCCCCAAACAGATTTGCTTCACCCATCTCATATTGTGATTCTCTAAATGTACTAATAAAACTGTAAGTAAGAGAGCCAGTCAATCTTTTCAGTCTCCTCCAGAGACTATAATCAAAATTCCCCCTCTGAAAAAAAATGCTGTGAATGGCAAAATAGTGATGGATTAGAAAAGTGCTAACAGGCTTGGAATAACCTGGCAAAGGCAAACCATGTCTAAAGTGCTGTGTGAGGACTGATGATTGCATTTGTAATGTGAAATAGAAGAGGAACAGATGAGTACTCAGTGCAGAATGGGGAGGAAAAGGAAATGAGTAAGATACTACTGGAAAGTTCAAATTAAAAAACCAAAGTTATTAAACATAGAATACAAAGCCAAATTTTCCTTTTTTTCAAATTTTATCTGGCACTTCCTGTCTGTTTCTGTGGGACTGTCTGTTACTATGTTGTTCAAAATACAGGACTACTTTCAGTTGCATTTTTAATCAGATTTTGATCTCTTCATCTTACATCATTTAACAGTTAGCATTTTCCTCAGGCTGAGATAGGGGTTTTGTTTGTTTGTTTGTTTTCTTTCTGGAGGGTAAGGGGTAAACTTCAGCAAAATCTTATGGTTGAGTATTGTGATTTAGTTTCCAAAGAGTAACTTACTCTCTTCCCTTCTCTTCTTGAAGGAAAGGCTCTAAAAGTGTAATTTTCATAATTTCAATTAGGTCAAGAAGACCATACCCTGTGGCAACTGTATAGTTTTGCTAATGGTGTGTAAAATGTCTGTCTCTGGCTCATACACCAAGGATCTATGTTCTGCTTCATTCCCTATAGAGCAAGTAAACAATACTAAAACAGATGCAGTGTTTTTTAAATTGCATTTTAATAGATTTATATTTAGTAGATACTACCATGCAAAATACACACATTGCCCAAGGCAATGGAAATCATGTAGGAAGCACTGAACATCTCTCTTCCAAACTGTAGCCCAGTATCACTGGTAGACAATGGCCCAGAATTACCATTCAGGAACTCCACAAGCCACAGCAGCTTATTAATTGCACCCTTCACCCTGTGGTCACAGGATCCATGCTCCCACTGGAAAAGAGATTAGAAAAAAGCTCCCAATCCAAGTGGGTATTTCATAATTCCTCTCCCACTGGGAGAGATGTTAAGCAGTGTAATTAGATGTCCTCCTAATCCTCTCAGTGTTCAGATAGCATAAGGCATCTTGTCCCACTTCCTCCACGTTCAGGCACAGCAGGCTAGGACGAGGTCCCACTTGTGACACAAACTCCACTTCACCACATTGAAAATTCCTCAGCTGCAGTGGAGCTGAAGGGGAAAGATACAACTTGTAACAATTCAGTACAGGGCTCCGCTCTGCTCTAGCTGCAGAAATTGCTGGGGGAGGGAAGGTCTTGCAGCAGCTACTTGGCTAAACCTCAGAGAGCAGCACGATGAATGAATCCAGGATGTAGGCATTTGGCCAGTATCCTTCCAGCTTGGAGGAAACATTCTACACCACAGAATGCTGTGAGCTATGTGCTGTTCACATAGCTGATGCACTGAGCTTTGTATCTTCTATCACTGTCAGCAACCTGGCCTTACAGATGGTGTGCACAATAGCCAAAAGATAATGTCTCTGCAGCAGAGCATCCTCCGGTCAACTTAGCAAATCAACCCCTGCAGCACCTGGACTCATACTCAAGCACTGGTATTGGTGCAAACAGCTATAAGAACGTCCTCTTAACACAGCAACTGCACAGTTGTGGCAGCATGAACCTCAGCAGCCATGAATTCAAAACACTTCAGTGCTTTAATTTCTCAGCCCATGGTGAGGATTTCCAAGTTTAGTCTTGACTCTATATGTTGTCCTGTCTAAAGTCAAAATCCACTTGATTTGAGAGGTCTGCACAGCAAGTCTGGCTGATCATATTCCTGTCCCATCCAAGGACTGGGAAACTTGCTCTAAAACAGCTTCATGTTTCTGACTTAAGTAGAAAAATGCAAATGGATTGTTTTAGATAGTGACTATTGTAATATTGTTTCTGTATTTTTCTAACCATTGATCTGCTAAGACACATCTTAGCTCTACACTACAGAATTCACAATTCCCTGGCAATCCTTCGAAGACCATGCTTTGTGGGCAGGGAAGGCAGCTCTCCTTCCCCAGCCTGGTGAGATGCCTCCTCCCTTCCTTCCCACACTATTAGAAAAGCCAGCAGTGCTTGCTTACCAGGCTGCAGGATCTTGGAGGGCTTCCTGTCTAGGCTGAAATACAGCAGGATAGGGCGACAGATGAGAGGACTCCTGCACAGATTCCTTAGGTAGCAAGCAACAAGATCCTCAGGTTCCTCTACACACTGAGGAAGGAAAGGGTGTGTTGCCAGGGACTGTGCAAGAGGGAGGCAGGGAGCCCCTGGAACACCCACAGCAAAGGGAAATCCAGTCCAGCTTGAGCCCAGCACATTGCAATCACTACTGGAACAACCCACTCACCCCTGTGCCAGTAGCTTCCCCGTGCTGAAAGGACACTCTGCCCCTGCTCTGCACACAGTTCTGCAGAACTTCCCACTCAGGAAGGCTCAGACCCAGCATTGCTGCCACATGTTCGTTACTGCACAGCACCATAGCTTCACCTGTTCCATCCTCCACCAGCACCCTATGGAGAGACCAGGCAGGATAGGATGCAGAGGGAGCTCAGGACAACGCTTGGCTCCCTTGCAAAGGTCATGGCCCAGGCAACAGATCTCAGAAAAGAGAGGGAGGTTTGTTCACAGCTCAGAAGACATGACAACTCTAACTTCTAGCTTTGCTATTCTGTCCACATCCCATCCTTCATCTGATCTTTTCCCTCCCCTTTGTGGTCTAATTTGTTCCCTCCTACCCACCTCTTCCCATACTCCATCTCTACAGTGCTTACCTTGCACTGGCTTGCCTCACTCCTGTGTGTGATGGACATGGTGGGTTGTGTCGGCTGCATCTCCCCTGAAGGAAAAATAAAGCTACAGCTATGTGTTGGTGGGTATAAGAGAAAAGGGGAAGGGACACTGCTTTATTTAACCCTTCCCTACGTAAGTATGAGAAGGATTAAAGAATTACACTGCATTTCCAATTAGTGTCTTGTGAAAAGTCTATATGGGGAGAAAAAACACCTGCTGCAAGGTGTTGAAACTCAACAGCAGTGAACTTGGGAAGAGCACAGCATTAACAGAGTAGGATTCTCCTCTTCAACATCCTCACTTCAACCCCAGTACTACCTGCCAGCCTGCCTGGCATCAGATACATACTTCTAATCAGTTGTCACTTTGGTCCCTTTCTAATATGCAAGACCGTCTCAGACACTGGAAAAAGAGGGTTTGGAATTGGGATAGGAATCCTTATTTCTTCTACATGGTAGCAAGGGGTGTGTCAGAGTAGAAAAATCTACAAGACCTCCCACAAATTATCTCTGTGGAAGCTTGAATACCTCCTTGAAGATGCTGCTGCAAAGTGAGCAAACCCATTGGAGGCACACAGTCTGTACACAGGACAAGTGACATAAAATCCGTGCCTGGGGCAGGTTTTGCAGGTGAGGTTGCAAGCTGGATAGAAACACGAGTGAGGGGGGCGAGGCTCCTCCTGCAGGACTGGAAAAAACAGGAATTTGAGAAACTTGGAACATAGAAACTTGTCTTGGGACACTGTAATGTGAGAACAGACCCTGAACTTACCTGGCAGGGAAAGGCTTGTGAGAAGCTGGCAGAGATATGACGCTCACACAGCTGGAGGCAATATATATGCAATAAACATTATGGAACCTACAGTATGAAAGAGCAGATGTCAGAAGGAGCTTATGAAAACCAAAAGCTCAGTTTTCTTGGGATGACTGGGCTGATCTTCATTTGTAACATGGTAGGAACGTGTTTTGTAGCAAGGGATTGGGAGACATGAAGGTATGGACAAGGGAAAGAAGAAAGTCTGCATGAGATGAGATGTTAAAGAGATGGTTTCAAAGACAGTAAGAGAAGTCAGAGCCTAGATCAGGACTGTAAACACAGGGGTACCTTGAGATTTTGCGTTCCAAGTTCTGGAAGAGGATCTTGGCTCCAGGTAGCAAACCCCGGAGATGCTGCAGATAGGTAGCAGTAATGTAAATGTCCATCACAACAGGGGAGCCTGGGGCACCTGAGACGCTGAGCTTCACGCTGTGATCATGGGCTAGCAGACTCCCTGAGGAGGCACAGAACCACACCCCATGAGCTCACTCACACACAGGCAGCATGGTCTGTCACTGAGCTGGACCTGCTAGAGGTGTTTTGCCTTCCATCACAATGAGGTTATCTCACGCGTTTTCCAGGTACGCATTCCCATTCCCAACCCCACACATGCAGTGTGCAGTTTCCTAGCCCTCTGACATGCAATGGGATGCAACATCCTGTTATATTTCCACTCTTCTCAGATAGAGCAGCACAGTTAGCCAAGTGCTCTGCCTCTCTGAAATAGAAAGAGGTAAGAATCAATCTGTTGTTACTCAACAGGCTGTCACAATCTTACCTTTCTTCTTTGGAAGGCCAACAGTCACAGATGGCTTCTCATTTTTGGGAGAGGCACACAAGGTCCTTTCCACTATCTCAGCAGAGAAAGAAACAAGGGAACCTGTGAAACTGAGAGCAGACCAGGATTTTTGTCCTGCCTGAAGACAAAGAGTGGAAGAAGAACAGTGAGGCATTACAGCCTTCCTGTCCGCTTAACATCTAATTGTTTTTCTTAATTAAAGGAAGAAGCCAAGCAAAGAAAAACAAAATTTACCATTATGTTTAATTACCATTAAACATGCTTTGAACAGAAAAGCTTCTAACCCTAGTATTTGTTTGAGCAAATTGCTGAAACAATCTAAAATCAACAACAGGAAAAATCATACATCCAGTCTCATTTCCGCTGCCATGCCCGTTTCCACTTCTGACAGGAATTTAGCAGAGACCTTTGGAACCTAAGCTCACACCAGCCATAGCAAAAACATTTTCTGGACACGGATTTTGCAGTCTTGTCACCTGCAATCCCTTTAGCTTTGATAACCAGGATGGGAGAAGTCTGGATTACTTGCACACAGGAAGATTTCCAAACCATATTTCCAGGCTGGATAATTCATCGCTCTTTATTACAGCACTGTTTCCGATAAAAATGCATACAGACACATTCTCTAAGACACACTCACTTGTAATTTGGGGCAGAACAACATACCTGCTGCTAAGCAGTTCTGGAATGGAGAAAATTCTCTGGTCCATGCCTGTCAGCACCGACCTGCCTGCCAGCTGGAAATGAGGGAGACATGGCCTCAGATGGGTTGCAGTTTACAGGTATCCCCAGCCAGAGCACTGAAGACAAGTTATGCATGCTTAGAGAAAGGTCAAGAAACTCATGCTTCCTCTCCAGGTTAAGTCTAAGGTAGGAAAATGTGAAGCCCAGCAGCAGTCTCTGATGGAGCTTAGAGCAGAATGGTCTCATCAGGACATTCTGTACTGATAATTTTCTAGCTAACTCTGGAGAGATCTGTGAGTCACCTGTGAAAGCCCAGAGCAATAAGGCACTGCATACCTGGTGCTCAGGCAGACAGGAGATCCATGTCACATGCTCTAAGTGCCAGGTATCTTGGACAGGCAGGCACAGGGGGCAGGATGGCCTGGCCAGGAATGTTGTTGGCACAGGTGGAAAACACAGCTTGTCGAACACTTCCAAGTCCTGAGAAAAGCGTGGTAAGGCAAGATAGAAGACTGTTAAACAAAGGAGAAGAAAATTATATAGGGAAAAAGCGTCGACAAAGCACAAGTTTAAAGAACCAAAAAACCCTCACACACTGAACTCAGAGCTCTGAGAATTTTAATCAAACACAGAACTGAAGCAGTTTCTTGGCAAGACAGATGGGAATTCCAAGCCTTGAAAACAGCTTAGTCACCCTCTTGACTCCTCAACTCCCACATGCATTTCAGCAAAAGTCTCCAAGAGGAAACAGCAAGACAACCTCTCTTACCGAGCAGCAGGGCACGATGACGCGGTACAGTCCATCCAGGTGCAGAAATGGAAACCATCGCAGAGACTTCCCCATAAAGAGGAGGAGTGCCTGGTGGGGGAGGGGAGGAGAGTGAGAAGGTGATGAGAAGTGTTGGGAAAAAGGTAGAAAAATAAAAAATACAGGAAGAAGAGAGCAAGCCCAGCCGAGAGGATGCCTTGATTGAGAGGTAAGGTTAGCACCACCAAGGGTTAGAGAAGGTAGATGAATTTACAGGAAGGTGACATGGAACTTCCTTTAGGGTGGCACAATGAAGTTGCCTACACAAACATACATCTGTACCCAACACAAAAATCACTTTCCCATGGATCAGTAACCCTAGATAGTTAATCATCACAGGAGGCTCCTGAGGAGCCAGCCCACAGACTTATCAAACCACATCCCAAAGTCGCCTCACTTCTTGCTGTGTCATGCCCTCTTCTCCATCACAGCCTGTCTCCTCCAGCTCTGGCAGATGCCCAGCTTCTCTGGGGTGGCTCCAGAGCCGAGGTCTGCCCAGCCACAGCACTGTGGCTTGGAAACTGCACTGCAGCTTCTGTTCTTCTCCATCTTCTTCTCCGGGTAGCTGGTAATTGCGTAACATAAGACCCTCTTTCTGGGTAACCAAGAACAAGTGAGATACACAGGTGGTTGTTCCAGTGCTGCTCTGGCCCCCCTGACAGTTCTCATCTCTGTGAGTATCTGGCTTGGAATCCTTCAGTTTCAGCATTTTCGCCTCTGGGGCTTCCAGCTCAGATGTTATACTGCCAACTTTCTTCTTCCTCAAAGAGGAGCTGTTTCCACTCCTAAGGCCTTTCTGGATTTGTCCTTCAGCAGCATGGAGAACCTGGACATTCTCAAAGTAGAACTGCATATAGACACTGAAATGACAAACAGTAGGAGTGAAACTCCCTGTTCCTGACAGGTGGATGTCTGAAACAAAGTTATCTGAGAAAAACACTTGTGGTGAGTGCCCCACAGGTACTCAGCAGGGGCAGTGGGAAAGAGGGAAGTAGAGGGCAGCTACCAGGCTGTGTGTTTTCTATACAAAATGGAGATGGTGGTTTTGTTGCTGATAAAGAACTCATTTTGTACAAATAGCAAAGGACATTTGCTTTGGCACTGAAATGCTATGTTGATAAAAAGCTTTACCACAGTCCAAAATAGTTATGGAACTGGAGAGTGCTGATTTTACATGCATATGGAATAAAGGGACTCACCTGGTTTTTTTCTCCCTCACATGCTCCAGATCTTCCAGGTGCTCCCAGGAGGGAAAATCAGTTTTAAGGAATCTCTCCACTACAAGCTGATAGTTTTCCACCTGCAAGAGTGATCCTGCAAACACATCAGAGAAAGGAGCTGAGCTAAATAAAGGGAACATAAAAACAGAAAGCTCAATTTCCTCATTTTAAAGTCACAAGGCCTGGCAGTGACAGCTCTGCATCTTCATACCAAGTCTCCTCTTCCTTGTTTTGAAACTGGATGGCAGATGAGCAAAAGCTCAGCACTCTAAAATACAGTTTAGTGGGACATACCTATGAGAGCTGTATGGGCAAAGGGACTACCATCCTTATGGGATATCACACAGGGAAGTGTGCCGCTCTTGTCCTGCAGCTGGAAGGAACTGCTTCTAGAGGAGACCTTCAGCACACCCAGTAGTATCTACAACAAAGATGCAAAGAGCATCAAACACTTTCCATCTATGAAGGCTATAAATCAATGTGTGTAGCAACAGCTCAAATTCAGCCTGTTTTTAAACACAACACAGTGAGAAAAGCAGTGTCATTCCCTAACAGGAGGAAGAGGCATGCACCAGATAGGTTGCTGAAAGACATGGGGAGAAACTGGGAACACTCAAGGCACAGACCGTAAAGGGAACAAGGCACTTACTAGTCGGGGCTGGAAACTTGCTGCTGAGAGTGTGCAGTAGGACCAGGTCAGTCTGCGATTCAGCTCCTGGGTACCCATGTGCTGTGCCTCCAAGGGGCAGAGCAACTGGGATGGATGGAAGCCTTCCCAACTCTTCTGTTCTGCCATATGGCAAACTGCAGACAGGGATGGGGCTTGGCATGGGGGGTTCAGGGTCAAATACTACCAAAAAAAGAGAATAAGAAAGAATCAGCCGAGTTTCTTCCCATCAGACAAACAAGGAGCAGCTCACAGAGCATTCACTCACTTCCTGCAGCGGACACTGGTGTATTTTTGCTAGAATTTCATTATACAAATCTTTTGCTTCCTCTCTCTCTGGCATCATAGTTTGCAGAAGGGGGACAAGGAACTTTTCAGCAGCTCCAGGTTTTTGGTGTGTAGACCTAAGCAGTCGATGGCGCCCAAAGAGACAAGAAAACCTGAAAAAAAAAAGAAAAATATGTAAAAAGCATTAGCAGTCCTCGTATTTTAGTGAGTTTTGCATACGAGTCAAGGATTCTTTCTGCTTGTTATGTTGTGTAGGACAAGAACTAAGGAGAGCACAAAAAGAATGTAAATGTTTTTTTTTCCTATCACTTCAAGGCCAATGCAGATCTGTGTTGGGAAAGCAAACAAGGACCAAATAAAATTACAGAAATGGACAGAATGGCAAAATCTCAAAACTGAAGTGGCCAAAAAAACCCAAAACCAAACCATGTGAAAATAATCTCCCTCTAAGTCAGACAAGTAGATCTCCATGCATTTTGGCCAAGTTTGATAAGATTACTCATGTTAGGTACCCTTGGCTTTCTTTTACAGAATGCAAAACTAAAAATCACAAGACAGAAATGACCATAGATTACTTTTGCTCCAATAGTTTCTTCATGTGGCGTTCCTTTCAGAAATTTAACTTACTGCTTTTGAATGCCTGGAAGTGATCACACTGCCAGACAAAATATGACTCTATTACAGAAAGTGAACTCAAATGAAAAGAGATAACAACTAACTCACTGGAACAATTTTCAAGCAATAGCAGGACTTAGCAATCACATTCACAGAAAGTGAAAAAGCTAGCAAAACTTGAAACTTACAGCTAGCATCATTCCCAGGACAGAACTGAAGCTGTTTCCTTGGAAAGTATTGTAAAAAATCCACAGTGCCACTAAGCACAGAAACACTGAACATTCTATAAAGTACTACTTGACTGAGATTAAATATATACCTTTTCAAGTCCAAAGCAGCAGTTACAGTGATCAACCATAACTGTTCCAGAGCAAACACAAATATTTTCACTAACAGAACCCATAAATAAACCCATAAACTTGCCCACAGCTGTCCTGTGAACAGAGTGCAGCCATCAGGGACAGCAGGAAGCCATCTGGAAGACCCAGAGATAAGCATGGGTGGGACAATCTGATAAGACAGAGGCTCTCAAATAAATTATCAGACTACCAGCAATACTCAGAATATCTCAGTGTTATGTGCTGCTCCTGTGAGCTGCCAGGACACAAAAGCCTTTATATGGATTGTGATCTAGTTGTAGCAGCAGTTTCCAGCTCCAGCCTCAATGCCCACCTCGACTTGCCAAGCAGACATCCCTACAGTGCTTCTATATTTCAGGAGAAAACTTCCCAGGCTCGCTATGTGAGCACAATGCCCTGGAGTGCTGCAGTTTCCTGAGATGTGGGCTTACTGCACGTGCACTTAAAAAATGTATTAACATCCAAACATATCAGTTTTGAGACCCCTTGGTCTAAAAGACACGCACACTTCTGCATAGCCTGACTTCATAGGAACTGTTCTCACCTCTCCTCAAACGTCTCCAGGAGGCTCACCAGCCATAGGTAGAGTGGCATACCAAGATTGTAGCGGAACAGCAGCTGTACATAGAGATTTCCTGAAGAGGCTGGTGGCTGGTACTGGGTGCTGAGCCTTGAAAAACTCTTCAGCAAAACAGTGGTACTCAGGCAAGCACCAAGTACAATGAAATGGAAGGATACCAGAGGCTTCTTCAGGAGGTGGACATTGATGAGCTGAGATGCACAGACATACAATTTAGGAGGAGAGAGAGCATGTCTGCCACCACTCCCCAAAACCATCACCCCACCCTAAATCCTTTATCGCTCTACTGGACTGTCTATAATCAGGCCTGAGGCACCTGGCACTGCTTAGGGAGGAATCAAATAGTCATTTCAACTCTTATGACTAAGCTTAGGCAGTAAGATCCCCAGTTTTGTTCCAGACCCTTGCTGAAATAATTCCCAAGTTCATGTAGCCTTCTGTGCCCCATGCTATCCCCAGGGCCTCAGTCTTTTCCAATGAATACTTTATGACTTGTGAGTCTCAACTTACCTCCACACACGCTCCTGGTCGGAGTCTACGTGCAGAGCTTGACAACGGCTGGTAAGCAAGGCACAAGCAGATTTTGTCATCCAGTAAAAAGAGACCAGCTTGGACATTGAGTACTTTGGTGACAAATCCCTAAACAGAAAGCAAACAGAAAGTTACAAGAGTGTAGAAAGTCCCAAAACGTAACAGACTCATAGGCCTGAGCAGTAAGGAAATAAATTCATGATAGAAATTCAGCAGGCCAGGAGCTGAAACCCTTGAGCATAAGTGGGTGAAGGCTAACCCTACAAGTCCTTACCACGTATGAGATGATCGTGGACTCTTTGGTTGATCTTGGCCTATCCTCTTCACCTCCCAGCTCCAAGGAGCCACTGAGCTGCTCAGCAGTCTCAAGGGAAGACGACTGAGTAGGTTCTCCTTGCCAACCACTGCACAGTGGCTGCTCCCTCACCTGCTCTGCACAGTAAGGCAGAAGGCAGGAAGAAGCACTGGTGGCAAGCATCCTTTGTCCAGACTTCTTCAGGCTGGACATACTCAGGCCTGTTATGGTGTACCTGTGACCCAGCTGGAGGACATGGTGCCACACCAGCTGGTTGGGTTTCTAGAGCAGAGAAACCAAAAGCAACATCAGCATCAACCACACTGGAAAAAATTCTTACCAACCCTGATAACCCCACACAAAACACCCTTTTCCCTCTAGAGGACTGCCTCACACTCCTAGCAAAAGGGTGATATCCGCAAGACATTCAGGGACACTGCAACTGCATGAGGGTGGAGGACTGTACTTCTGCGGGGCACAGAACTAGACTTCTTACATACAAACACTATTACACTGCATGGACTAAAAAAAAAATATAGGTAAAAAAATCACTCATAAAAGCAAGAATAAATCTGTTAGGGTTTTTTAGGAGCTCCCCTTTAGCTTTAAGGAATTTTCCCCCATACATGTTATCAGAAGACGTTGATGGTCGGATACTTGAGAGAGACAAAAGACCTCAGCCACTGGGGCGGGACACCTTTGTGTTTTACAAAACCACTCCGGAGGCCCGGCTAGCTCAGTCGGTAGAGCATGAGACTCTTAATCTCAGGGTCGTGGGTTCGAGCCCCACGTTGGGCGCCAATATCTGCCTCAGTTGGCTGAGGTTTTTTGTAAAAGAAAACGGTGTCCCGCCCCAGTGGCTGAGGTCTTTTGTCTTTCTTAAGTGTCCGACCATCAGCGTCTTCCGATAACATGTATGGGGGGAAATTCCTTAAAGCAAAAGGGGAGCTCTTAAAAAACCCTAACAAAATCAAACTGGAAAATCAAGGGCAGGAGTCAAACAATTCATCAGCTAGCACATACACAGATACAGACAATGAATATGTGAGCAAAATTCCAAGAACTTACCTGTACCAGCACAGGGACCCAAATATCTGAGGCAAAGCACTTCAGAAACAGAAAGAAGAATGTCTTGTGGTGAGCACAAAGAAAAGGCCCAAGTCTAACCAATTCACCTGCTACAGTAAGCTTTGATCTTTTCTTACATGGAATCCTAGAGGGCAATTGAAGAAGCAAATGAAATCAGAGATGAAAGAATAACTCAAAAGCACAATAAACAAATACACAGTATACACTTTCTGGAAATAAAGGATCCAACAAGGTAAATACAGACAATCTCTCAGAGAGGTTTCCAAAACAATATTCCCCTGTGAAATTCATCCTTTAACTTCTATATACTGAATCCTTTCGACATTTTATAAAACCTTAACATCTGAAGACAGAAAGGTTGTGTTGAACAAAGTCACATGTTCCATGACAACAGTCAAATTATAAAAAGCTTTACCACAAAGAAGCTAATTATAGGTCTAAAGGAGAAGAAAAAAAGTCACAAGCAATTCTTCAGCAGAAAACAGAACGTGGATTTGTAGATCCATGGAATGTGATGCTGTGGAAGCTCTGATGCTGTAAACAAACGAGGTTTGAAAGCAACAAAGGAGCTTCCTAAGAAACTTAGCACAGAGTAAAAGAACAACAAAACTGAAAGCAGGTGAGAGGAGAGAGAGAGAGGTGATACTTCTTTAATTGTTTCTGGTTGTTGTTTCAAACCCAAATTTCAAAAAATGAAAAAAAAAATTAGAAATTCAAACAAATATTTGTAATTTTCATTTCAGCTCCCACTGGACTTGAATATAACCATCCCACTTACTCTAAACACATACTCGATTCTAAAACATATAAACAATTACCTAACTTCATGACTTTTAAGAAAAAAAAATACCAGGATGTCCACACACCTTAATGGATCAGCAACTTATTGGTAACATTTTTAAACAAGGAGCATGGAAAATCAGGCAGATATTAGTCAACAGCAGAGGAGCTTTATGTTAAAAGCCTGAGGACACATACTGAAATATGGCAATAGTTTTCTTGTTTAGAAAGATCCCTTGAGCTAAATTAAATACTGAAGCTTAAACTAAGTTTCTTACAAGCAGATAAACCTAATTAAAAGAGAAGATAACTAAAAAGAAATCAAAAGAAGCATGACCAGTGGCATTTTCTTGTTACTAAATTACACCACGAATTCTCTACTCAAGGAGATAAAACATGATCTGGCATAACCTGAAATTATCAACTTCAGTAAGATTTGCAATTCCATTTGCTACACCTTCACATACCGTAAATATTAATAAAGAACAATTTGTCTTACCAGTTGACACTTCACTGACAACTTTGATGCCAAGAAAAGGCTGGAAAAGAGCTACTCACAGACTTGTATCTCTGAGTAGCAGGGATTTGTTTATTCAGCACTGGGCACAAGGGGGATCCTCCACCAAACTTGTGCTACCAGGGACAAAAACTTCACAGTTTTTATACATTAAATGTTCATATATATTCATTCTTTCCAGGAATGGGTGGTTATTACTAGAATTAGTTCTTGGAAGTCACTATCATATACTCCTCCTCTGTCTCCTCCCTCCTGGCATCAGTCCCATGGTCCTGGTGGTCGTTCGGTGGTTGTGAAGATGCCTCCTCTTCCTCAGTACCCTTTGGACACCCTTATTGTGAAACTGTTTACCCCTTTGTACAGTTTTGCATGCCCTGCTGACCTTGCCTCTATCTTGAACATTTTGTTTCTTCATTCCACACCCCACATGGTCTTAGTTTTCCTTCCACTGCCAAGGTTTGAGTCTAGTTACTTCTACTGCCTTATAGATAAGGTGCATCGTTTTGCCAACCAAGCCAAAATAATACCATTAGTGCAGCTTTTTATCTGTACTATGCAATCCTTGCTGTCTTGCAAATTAAGCTGAAATAGTGCTATTAGTAAAGTTATCTTTTGTTCAATTCCTGCTTTCAGTCTGCTTCTCGGTATCACTTTATCTCAGCAATCTGATAAGAACTTGACCAGTGGCATATATTAATTTCCTATTACAAAGATTACTTTCAATTATACTTTTGGTTCACTGGAGGTTAAAAAATAAAGTTTTGCTAATCAAAAACACAACGGATTTTAGCCTCAGTGAATGCTGAATCAAAGCCTTGTTCTCATGCTCTTTCTGTAATATTAAAATATATCTGGAAATAATTAAAATTTGTCTTATTGTATCAAATTACAGAATAAAAAATTCCAGTCAAGTTCTGGAAAGCAGATGATTCATAAAAAGTGGCTTCATTGTATACTTTTACTTCCAGCACTCACTGTTATGTTTCCACCTGTGGCAAAATCAAAATTTGTCTCTTCCTAAGCCAAGTATTTGTCATGGTTCCTGCCAAAGCAGAGCAACACTGCTATGATGGAGCTGAGCATGCCAGGTGTTTACCTGGAGGTAAGCAGCGGTGCAGCTGATTCTGGGTAGGTGACTGGAATGCTGTGAAGTACTTCCTTTGGGGCACTTACTGGCACTGGATCCACCAAGATTTCCAAGTACCCTGCTGCACTCTGGTCTGTTGGCGGTATGTATGACCAGTTTGGGAAGAGGCACAGTGACTCCAACCACTCAAGTTCAAAATGCAGGAACTGGGGAAAAAAACATAGAGATAAAAGTTTGAGATGAGTTACAGTATGCTTTCTCAGCACTACTTAAAATGTTCAGTACTAATCCACCCTTGTACGCACATCACAAACTCTTGTCCTACATTACTGAATAAGAGCAGTGTTTTCTGCCTTCTCTTATCTTGCACAGAGAACTTGTGTCCTTCCAGATGCAAATCTGAAACAGACTTTCTGAGCTCTATAATTAGCATTTCCTGTCACACCTTCCCAGAAAGGTGATAATTAATTCACTGCAATTAGTTATTTTCAGACTATTTTTCTAAAATTCTCACCTGTTTTCTTTTCCCCTGTGTGTTCAGCTAGAAGTTCATACTAATGTAGTCACCAATTTCTTTCTAATCTTCACCTCCTTGTAAAGCACAACTCCAGTGCTCTGTCATCACCACTCCAGAGGTTATTTCTCACCTAGACTTCCCTCGCAATGACCTTCAGAAGGCTTATAAGTCAATCACCATGCAAGCTATTATTTCCTGAAAGTGTGTCATCAATGCATCACTGAACACATAGTACAACTCTCCAGAGAGTTATTTCTCTTCCACTAGCTGGAATTCAGCAAATAGTGGGGAGGTCTCCCAGGCTGCCTTGTACTGTGGCAAATTTAAGAGAACTGTCTCTTTTTTCCAAGCCAACACATTCAATAGTTCTTCTCCTAGTAATGACAAATTTGACATGCTCTGTCCTCTCCCCAGATTCTGAGCTTGTTGTTTTCCTGCCTGCTACAGAGAGGTGTTGTTTCCCTCACTACAGACTTTGGCAGAACATTTGAAGCTCCTAGTGGTTTGTGACAGTGCCCCAGAAGTGGGAATAAACACAGAACTCCTCAGGCTGAGGACATACCTCACATGGAATTATCCCAGTATTGTCCTTCACATATAGGGAACCATCTACCATCTTTTCTTTGTTCTCTTGCCTTCCATCTGTTAAATAGCCAACCAAGATCAGGTAAGTCCTTGGCAAAGTACTGTGCATGGGTAAAGCACCTTGTCCTTGATGAACCCATTCCTTAAACTCATTAGTACTCCATGTCAGGTGGCTGCAGCATGGTACGTGCTGCTGATGCTGTAGGTCAGAGATGGAGATGAACCTGGAAAAATAAAAAAAAAAAAAAGCAGGAATATAGCAGGATATAGGAAAAATTCAGCCTGCAAAGTTTGGGGATTACAGCGATCATTGCAGTGGACAATGCATGTCTAAGTCAGAAGAGTCTTAGCACACTCAGATTGTGATCTGAAGATATGACAGGGCAAGAGCCAACACATTCACTGGCATTTATCAATGATCTCTTTCAATTCAGTCAACTAATCTGTTCAGCTTGAGCAACCTCTCTGCAAACAGACATCCTTTGCTACTGAGGTTACCTGAGCAGGCATGGAGAAAAGTAGAAATAATAATTGAGACTTCATAGAACAGAACATGTTTTCAAGTACATGTGGGGGGAGGTGGGAAGGAGAATAAGTTACTGGTTCAGACATTTTTAACCTAAATGGGAGACTCTGTTAGAAAACGTCAACAACTTTTCAACACAGTTTACATATCACTAACCAAGACAGGTAAACACAGACTAATTTCATCAATTGGTGCTAAAATTACTGAACTTAGTAAAAGCAAATTTGAGCAACCTGTAGATGACAGTTTTGGAAGGAATTCTCTCCTGTGGATAGCTTGCACAACACAAAGCTGAGAGACAGCAAGCCAGGAACCTTAGACTGTGCCTTCACTTACAAGAACAGAGCCAAACTAGCCCTGAATCTTTCCACCTACCCTTCTGGCTTTGGGGACAGGGGGGAGAATGAGATACAACATCAAATCAACCACATGTGATGCCATCTACAGTTTAGCATCTACCATGCTTAGACTAACCACGGTACTGAACAATGGCAGCATCCTTAGTGGTTTCTAAGGCTTTCGGTGTTTAAGTGATCATAACAGCATTCTTCCTTGTTGTTCACATCCTGGCTCTCTAGGACAGAGAATTAATGGAAGTTCTCTCTGTCCATGTTAATATCAACACTGAAAGAGTAAATACAAACTGGTCTCCAGCTAGTGATTCTGGTGCTTAAGGTTTGCTGACAATTTGCTGAGGTTTGCTGACAATTTTAGGTTGTGAAATTGGAGCTCTAGTCACAACACCCACTTGCGCCGTAGCCAGACATAATCCAATTCAGAGGGTAGGAATTTGAAAAGTTTCACCTAGTAGTCAGGTATCAGAAGTTCGAAGCCAGAAACCAGTTTAGATGAGTGATGCGTCTGAATCAGCAATAAATAGTATTTAGATATAAAAAAAAAAAAGAAACAGAAGACATAAATTTATGCAGGTACTTTATATTGTGTGTTTCACAGGAATCTGAACAGGAGGTTAGCTGAAAATGACAACTGCTCCACCCTCAGAGGCAGAGCAGCACCAGGAATAATACTCTACAAGAACACAGTGCTGCACATTTTTGTCAAATGTGCAGAGTGCTTTTGGGGAGAAACCAAAACTACAGCAGCACACTGGGTCTGGTTATCACACACAGACATGGTGTTTGTGATTCTGGTGCTCCAGAGCTTGATGAATAGCTGTGTATGTAGTATGCTGCACACACACCATTGGCATCACATGAGATAAAATACCAAGTGACTTCAACTCCTCTCTATGAATGCTCCCGACTATAAACCAAACTCTGGTTTAAACACCATAAAATATATGGAAAAAACATACGGCTGAGCTGAGATCAGTTTAGATGGTGTGAAAGATCCACCAACTACAGTTATAAACTATTAGTTAAAGGTCAAAGTCCCTAATCAATTCCACTTGACCTTTGTTCCCCAAGCAGCTGTGCCAGAGGTTTTAATAGCCATTCTCCCACCTTAAGTTGGAGCAAGAGAGAAATAGATCCAGACAGGCCAAACCTTCTAAACTGGATATCTCTCAACAAGTTGCATGTTTTTCATGATGGGGAGCACTCAAAAGTCTTTTACCAACTAAAACATGGACCACACGATCTTAGACTTCCCCTTGTGCGAGTGCACACTTAAACTCAGACCTCACCTGGCCAACAGCTTTGGAGACCATTCCAGGAGCAGCTTCCTGAGCAGAACTGCAGGATCCACCTGGCAAGCTGCCGTGCAAACGCTGCAGAGCGCAGCTCCTCGCTCTTTGCCAGATGCCCCACTTTGGTTACACACTCTGCCTACCGCAGACTAGCGAACACGGTGCTTAATCATAGCGCAAGGGCGGTCGGGGGCACCGAGGCCAATAAAGCTCCTGCGGTTACTAGCGATCGACAACGTCCTCCCACACACAGCATCCGGGGCAGGCAGCTCCCGGGAGCCCCACACGGTGGGGCCGAGCACGGCGGAGACACCCCGCTCCACCTCCTCACCCCATCC
>NW_008688922.1:0-17372 GCF_000695815.1 Acanthisitta chloris | reverse complement strand
AGACACGGCGCGTGTTTGCTGGGGACGTCGCGGCCGCGAAACCTTCGGGGTTTGCGAGCTCTGCGGTTGTCTCCGTGTCACCGTAAGCCTCGCCGCGATCGCACGCTGGTGCTGTAGTTGGTGCTGTAGTCTGTCGCCTCTGAATCGCTCTGCAGTGGTAGCAGCGCTGTGAATTGGGTATGTAGGTCAGATTCTGCGAGATGTTTTTGTCAGGGGGAAAAGTGAATGTTAGATGATTTATTCCCCTGTTGCTTTTGAAGTGCATTGCAACACCCACGAGGTTGGTGGGTTTTTTTTTTCCCCCCGGCTTCCTCTCTTGCTTCATAAATCTGTTTTTAGTTTTTGGCTGTGGAATTACTGAAGATCAAAGTGCTAAATTAGCCGAGCACTGCTAAGCTGTATTGTATCATGAAGTGTCCTCTAAGAGGGTGGTGAAAGGTAATAGAAGGCTGCCTTGAAATGAGGGGGATCTCTAGTCCATGCAGAAAGCGCTTCTCAGCTGGAACATTTCTTTTCTCTAACAATGCAGCACGTTGCAGCGTTAGAGGCCTCCAGAAATGTGCTGCTGTGTGTATGGCACAGATGTGTTTGCAGAATGAATGTCTACATGCTTGCCCTGCTCAGCAGCCTGGGTTCTCTCATGGCATAATACTCACTTGCAGAATATCATAGGAGATGTGCTTTCCTATGGAAACCCCTATGGATATTTCAAAGGGAATGGGTATTGATGAGTTAGTATTTATGCCACACTGAAAAGCCTTAGGAGGATTTTCTTGGTGGTTGTTCTTTCCTACTTTCACGTATGCCTTTGCTTACAGTGGCTTTGTAATTAAGTGCTTCCCTCAGAAGCATACTTAAACAAGAGAACTCGTTATAATTCCTGTTTTCTTTACGTTCTGTGTTCCATCGTGGTTGCCACTGAAGATTCAGATATTGATTCAGATGATGAGGCTGTATATAATGGATGTGATTTTTTTTCCCCCAAGTTTTAATTGTATTTTGATAAGGCAGAACAGAGAGATAACATTTGTCAGACTGACTCATTGCTGGAATAAAAAAAAAGATCTGTGTAGAGTTTGCCTTGATGAACTCTGTGTCAGTGTTTAAACAGGTGGTTTACCTGGCACTAATGGAAGACTATGGGGAAGAAAACAGATGTTTCTGAATTGCTTTGGCTTCCTGAGATTTCTAAACTGTCAGAGGAAACTCTTTTTTTAAAGTTAATTGTGGTGTTTGGTAATCTTGGGAGTTTTTATATAGTGTATGTGAGTAGGCAAATAGTTGTGACAGGATCTATTAACGTGGTGAAATGAGCATTGTCCTGTTTAATATCCTAGTAGGGAAGGTGTTTGGGGTATTTTGCTTTATGCTAATAAAACTAGCTAATTTATGGTAAAAGTAACCTTTCAGTTTTGGTCGTGGACTTGCTGTGGTTGTTGGGAAAGCTGCACAGGCTTATGGATTTTAAAGCCTGTTGAGGCTAAATGCAGAAGACATTGTTTTATTATAAAGTTTTCTCTGGAGAAAATAAACAAGTTGATCATGCTGTAAATTTAGTCTACATTTATAGTTTTTAGTTTACATTTTTCCTTATAATTTCCTAAAATAAAGTGTTAATGTTTAGGTACAAATCAGAATTACTGTTTTTTTAAAAGCGCTGTCATTAAGTATTTATGAAGAACTACTTGAAATCAGCTTTGCATGCTAGCGATCCTAGGTTTTATTTTTTGTCTTTCATCTTTGCTGTAAGCTGACTTTTTACATCAGCAAACTGAGTCAAAAGCAGTAATTTGTTTCTGTGGCAGGTTGTTCAGTGGCTCTAGCTGAGCATTCTCTGAACTAAAAATGCAACCTGAGAATGATAACAGATTGATTTCCTTCATTTGTTCCCAGTCTTCTGCCAAACACGCAGCCAAAGGTGTTTTGACCTATGGAGAGAGACACATTTACTTTGGAGTATTTGATGTATTTTCTGGTGGTATCTGTTTAGATAGTTACTGTTAACATTATCCTCTGTTTAGACTATTATTTGGAGAAATGTAAATGAATGATGAAAATTTGACAGATTGATACAGTTAAGTGCATCTTAAATAAAAGTGCAGAAAATGTCATATGTATGACAAACCAACATGAATATGTTTATTGACTAGTGACTCTACCAAGGTTTATCTAATTAGCAAACAATAAAGTTTGCAGTCCTGAAAGTTTAATTTCTGAACGCAGGCTTTTAAAATTCAGAGGTAGAACTGACACAGTATTAAATTTAAAAAATAAAAAGCAGTGAATTCAGTTAAACTCTTGATTTTTTCTGTGAGAAGGAAGAAAAATATTTTTTATAGCACGTAAATACTACATTTGCTGTTTTAATATCTGCTATTCTGTAGTGCTGAGGAATAGGTCAGAATAGCTCATGCGTGGTATAATTGCACATAGCTTGCAGAATGACACTGGAAACATGTAACTGGGCAGTGGGACCATGTTCAGAATGCAGCGTGTTAGCTGTGATTCACTTCACACTTCTGGATCTTGGCACGAGATCTTCATTTAGCAATATGACAAATGCAGTTTTTGGCTCTAGGATAAACCAGTTTCTTTGACTAAACTAAGACTTGTTTGCTGTTTTTTGTGGGTTGTTTTTACAGTATTCACCTTCAGTGTAACTTTTGAGAAGCTGCAGAAGGTTTGGTGACAGTAAGAATAGGAAAGAGGGAGCTCTGTACTGGGGGACATGGCAGGGATTTCCATGGGAAATGAGAACCACTGCTCTAGAGACACTTGACCCACAAATACACATATGACATAGCTTAGGCCCCAGATTAATGAGGTCATTTGAAGTTCTACTTGCTTGAGCAAGGCCAAAGCAGGAGTGTCTGCATTGTCCTTTAAAAACCGAGGGTCAGGGGCTGGTAATGCAGGGAGACCTAGAGATGTGTCGTCTTCCCATCCATTTCCAAAGTCTTACGTTTACTTCTATGTGTCAAATTATTGCATAGTTTTATGAAAGTACCAGCAAACTGTAATTTAGTGTTTCACATGAGAGGAAAATAAATTTCTTTAGGCTAAAGTATTTTTTGTTTGCTGTAACCTTTTCAGCCATTTTTTTCTCTTTGAGTCAGTCCTTCACTATGTCTTTCTCACTTGCTTCTCTTTCTTTTTCCATTCGTCATTTGTCCATTTCTGTGGATTATCTGCTTTTGTTTTCCTGAGATGTTTTTGCCAAGTACAGTAACAATCTGAGAACAGCAATGCAGTAAAATTCATATGCTTCAGATGTTTATGTTGCAAAGACTGTATTTTTGAAGCTCAGGTATGGTAACAGTGATGGTCAGCTCTCATTCGGATGGAGGAAGAAAGGATGGATGTGTAAGAAGGGAAGGGATTTCATGAGATCAGTCTCTACTCAAGGCAGAAGCAAATACAATGAAATCACGTCTGACAGACATTTGTCTGATCTTCTCTAAAAAGCTCAGAAGAGGGGAATACCACACCTCTTCCCTGGTCTATTTATAGTCGGTGCATCACTATCATTAGCGTTAGGAGGCTTTTCTTAACATTTAACTTTAGTCTCTGTCTTGGTGCTGGTTGAGCCAATTAATTCTCATCCAACTCTTATTACTCATGCAGGATAATGATTTCTGTGCTCTTTTCACCAACTGTTTGCATATGTGAGGACTGTTCCTCTGTCTCCCTTTTATTTCTGACTTCTCTTTACTAAACTGTGCAAACAGGATTTGTGTTGTTAACTCTCACTGGATGCTGTGTGATTTGCCTGTATCTTTTTCAAAGTTCTCCAGACAAAGTCTTTGGGCAACAGAATAATTAACTTGCTCTGTAAGTTGCAGCAGAAGTAACGTGACAGCCTTATTAAAATGTCATTCTAGGGTGTGTGTGTGTGCAGGTATGGTTGGGTTTTGTTTCGGTTTTGTTGTGGTTTTTTCCTTGCCAGCAGCATCAGGTTCTTGGCTCCTGCATGTGCTAACACAGGAGCTTGTGTTAGTGTTTGTTAAATCAGGTATCCCTTCATATGTAGGAATTTGAGTTATCTTTCCAGAGAATAGAACCTTATACTGTATTGAGTTCAATCTTTATTTCAGGTTAGTTTCTTCTATTAAGCATTTCTAGACTTAGCAGGATCACTTTTCAGTAAGTTTTTCTACAGGAGTGTATGCAGCTGCTGCTCTTCCATGTCCATTTCCCAGCAAATACAAAGTCCCTGTGGCTTTTGAACCTAAGCCCACTCTACAACAGGAAACTTGATTGAGAACAAGTTGTCCTAGGGTTAGATGCAGCTTCTCTGGGCAAAAATATGTCTTTACCAGTCCATTGTGTACATGTGTTGTCTTTGAGGTTAGTTGTGTTACTAAGGTAACTTCCGTCGTTGTAGCTGTACATCAACAAGCCTTTTGCCATGTCGAGATGGCACGTGGTCCCATGGCATAGTGAAGAAATTTTTATCCCATAGACATGACTTATTGGAGGCATTGCAGAGTCAGCTACAAAACAGATGTGTTCAACATGTTCCCTGGTTTTACTCCATTTTATCTGACTTACATAAATTATTTTATCCATAATTTTTGGGGCTGGATCACAGATGGGGCAAACTGTGCCATTTCAGCAGTGCTATCTTCACAAAAAACAAACCAGACACCAATAATGGTTATTAAAGAAGACCTTTTTTAGTTTCCTGCAGGAAGAAGTGTTCAGGCAGTCAGTGTTGATTACCTCTTACCTGTCCCCAAAAGTATTTTAAAATAATTTGAACAAGAGTTCTGTAAATGCCAAAATTTGAATGCCATGTGGCCAAAATGATAATAATGGGAACTGTAGTCTCATCCTTGAACAAAGATTTTAGAATTGAAAAACATCTGGATCAAGCTGTTTGAATTTATAAAAAAAGAATAGAGAACTAAATTACTGACATAAGCAGTAATTAAACTTCTAAAGAAAATAAGACATTGAGGAGTGTGAGAATTGTCACCCTAAAGATTTTTATTAATGTAGCTGCTGAAAACTGATTGGTAAAGCTCAATGTGTATTTAAGTGTTCTTTTGTTACACTGTGACTGTGTGTGATTTTAGCAGTGACATGAATTACTGTAACTCCAGCATGAGACTTTTTTTAAAATAAATTCAGTTTGAATAACAAGCCCCTGTGGGTCTTACTGGTTTTGTGCTGGGGTTTTTTTCCCTAGAATGTCATGATGATAACTGATTTGGTATGAAGTAGTAGTTAGGAAAGTGTTTCTTGCACTGCTGGTAGTAGTAAGCACAGTAACTTCAGGCAGGGATGAGGTGGATAATGTAATGAATGATTTCTCAAGCTGCTGCAGCAGCTTCTTTCATGGGGTATCTATTATGCCTGTGTGTCTGTGATATTGGCACTATCATGAATACTGAATGAGACTTTCATATGAAAATTTAAATGTTATTGGTGAAGTGCCTGGCAAGTAAAATCTTAGTCCATAATGAAGTCAAACAGAAGATAATCCAGAATTTTTGCCTCAGCAGTGAGCATGAATGAATACTTATGGAAGAGTGAGAGCAGTGTAAGCATATATAATACTTAGCTTGAATATTCTTTTAACCCCTAACTAGTTTCAGTAAAAGTTGGTTCTAAATCTGATGCGTTTTTTTGTATAATTAGTAACCTTTGGATATTTATCCTCAGACTTGGCCAGGGGCTTTTTTGCATGCAGCTAAATGTCTGGCATCCAAATTTCATTTGGGAAGTGCTGTAGGTATGCTATTTGTTCTGCCAAAATCTACTTTTTTTTTTTTTTTTTAAATCTTATCTCATACTGGTTTCCTTTGGTGCCACATTTAGGTTAGACATTAAGAAAAGGTTTTTCACCCAGAGGGTGGTTGGGCAGTGAAACAAGCTTTGCAGGGAAGTGACCACAGCACCAAGCCTGACAGAGCTCAAATGTTTGGACAATGCTGTCAGGCACGTGGTGTGATTGTCAGGGATGTCCTCTGCATGGCCAAGAGTTGGATTTGATGATCCTCTTGTGTCCCTTCCAACTCTGGATATTCTGTGATTCTGTAATTTCTTTTGGAAGAGAGTGGACAATCCATCCCTGTCCAATATAACGGTTCATCTCTCTGTTCCTCATACAGTTTTGTAGCCCTTTTTCACTTTCTCCCCCCACCCAAATCTTACTGAAACCAGAATCCTAACTTGCCTGTTCGTTTTCCCCTGTAGAACCCATTCTATGCCTTCAGTTGTACCTTTTGCTCTTCTCTGATGTTTCTGCTTTGCAATATCCTCTTCTGGAGCTGAAGGCCCCAGAAATGCTGGTGATGTTGAAGATGTGCAGACAGTGATCTGTTTCAGATTGGTTTGGGCTTTTATTTCATAATTCCTAACATTGGCTTTATTTCTGAGTGCTGGCTGTAGTCATTGCAGAGCCTGTTGGTTTCTTATGTGGGAAGTTAGAACTGCTGCTCTCTTTCCTCCCCTCCACCCCCAACTTGCATCACGTTCATTCATCTGTGCTGATAATTGTCTGCTTTATTGCTCAGTTCCCTGTCTGATCAAGACCACTGCCTCTGTTGTAGTCAGCCCTTTCTTTGCTCTCCCCAATAATATTGATAGACATAGGAATGTCAGAAAACTTCTTACCCTGAAGAGTATATAGACACTGACTCTTGTGGAGCCCCACTGGTATCTTTCTTCCTTGTGGAAATAGCAGCTAGGTCTGTCCTACATTTTCTATATTTTAACCAATTTATTCATGATGGGCTCTTTTTTCTTTCTTTTGCTGTGACTGCAGGAAAACCTTTGGTGAGACTTTTCCAGTGCCATTATACTGACTGAGATCAGTTCTTTATAAACATACTCAGAGTGCACCAAGATTTGAAAGTGAGGATCTCTTTTTGAAACAGCCATACCTGCTCTCCCCTGCTCTGTCATAATTATTCATATGTCCATTATTTGTAGTTTATGTGGTACAGGTCACACTAAACTGTGTGTAGTTTCCTGGAATTCCTGCATTATGCATGCCATCATTTAAAGGATCCTTTTAAAAGATCCAGATTGGTGCCATGGCCAAGGGTGGTGGTGCCAGCATGAGTTCTTGCTCCTTTCTTTGTGTTGGCATTGGTACTGTAGAGATCAGTTAGCTAGGCTGATGGTTAATTAAAACATAAATCTTTTCAGCTGGATCATTTGTTTGCTCCGGATCTCCTGCTTGTCATTAAGGTTCAGCTGGAAAGCAGCAGTTCCTGTAGACAAGCAGGAATACTCCCTTGACAGAAATGCAACCTCAGCAGTGGTGCTTGTAGTCTTAAAGGTGATGGTAGATGTGGGCACGGACATAGTAATCCTTCTGGAACTTTTGAGTCTGTAGCTAGTTTACCTGATTAGCTGTATTTATGAGGGTTCTTACATTTTTATTACTTGAGGGAAAAGTGTAATTAATATTGCACCATAGATGTCATTGTAATGGTTTGGTACCTGCTGCTGAGGGGTGTGCTAGGGGAGGTGCAAGAAGGAAACCTTATGACAGTACATTGTCCGTGTGTCTTTGCATTTGATTCTGGAGTGTTTTGACAAAGTTAGGTTTCTGTTGTTACATTTTGGGTTAAATGTTATTATGAGGGGTTGGATTGAATTACATTTTTTTTCTGATTCACTGGAAGCTCAAGATTTTTACTAGACTGCAAAGTGACAGAGTTGGTGTACTAGACAGCTTAGCAATGTCTTAATATGTTGGCCTGTGTGAGTCACCCAGTTTAAAAAACAGTGCTTGCTGCATAGGGATAAAAACTTAGAAGTTTGTCCATTTAGACCTGTTCAGTGAGACCTGTTGGCTGCAAAAGCTCTGAACAATCATGTTATATGTGGGGTAAAAGAGTATTTGGATTTTGCATAGTACATGTTATCTATGCATGCACACAAGGTTTTCTCAGTTTCCACTAATGTATATTGAGTACACATTTGTCTGTCTTCTTGGTGGTATTATTGAGCTCCCTGTACAGTTTCAAATGTGAGAGGCCTGAGTCTGCCCATACCTGGGGCTCCCTGATTAAATTCATTGCTATTTGTTGTTGTTGTTGAATGTTTTAATTATGAATTGGGGATTGTTTCAGGAGTGTTTTTTTCTGTGCTGGGAGTCTATATGGCTCATGAATGTCTTACCCTACTTAAATATTACATGTTATTGTATTATGAGATCCTTTTGTATTTTACATTCTTAGTGAGGATAAAAATAATGGAAGAGCTGTCTGAATGTACAAAGTTAATTTGAATTATGATGGGGAGAGCATGCTGGGTACTGAAATAGGAAGACTGGAGTGTGAGACAGGAGAGGCATTTTAGGCAGAAGCTTCAGGTGATGGTGTGTCAATGGAGTAGGAAAAGATGACAGCAAGGTAGCAGAAGATGAGAAAAATTCATAGGTACGTTATTGTACTTTGGATTTCCTCATTGTATCACTGCCTTGTGTAGTGTGCAGGAAAAACTGTGCTTTGAGGAATGAGTAAGATAGTATGTACCAAAGGCTGTTCACCGAGGGGGATTCCTCCCTCATTTGTTGCAAAATTTGGAAGATGTATAGTAAATCATACTGAGATGTCTTCACAGTGAAGACATAAAAAGTCCTTGGAGACTTACGTGCTGTTCTTGCTGGTGTCACAGCAAAATGCCAGGTGGATCGTGTTAATCAGAAAGGCTCATATGTATCCTTGTGTTCATTTTGGGGGGAACTTGATTTGAAATGAAGATGGCATGATTTGCAGCCATGATTTAAAACTTAACTGCTGCAACTGTGAAATCAGTGAGTTTTGCTCTGAAGGGAAGATTCTGTCAAATATGATACTTACACTGAAGATAAACAGAGCTTCTCTGTTTCAGAACCTGAAGATAGATATTAAAACTAGCTGTAGAAATGGAGAGTGGGTTCATTTCTCTGACTTATTTCCCAAAATAGTTGTATTTCAGCCCATCACAGTCACAAAACTGTAAAGTTAACTGAACAGGATAGACCTAGTTCCTGGAGTTTAAGGAGGCACTTTCTTATGCGTGTCCTCAAAAGCTATACCTGACTGATCATTTGTATGTCATCGCTCTCACACGTTAATTGAAATGCTCCACTGGTTTGCAATACTGGGTTTCTGCTGGAACCCTGCATTTTTTCTAATGTGCTTTATTTTTGCTTGTAGAATCATGTTCAGAGATTACAAGTGATTTGTGATAGGCTTACTTTTTTGGTGAATGGTTACTCCTAAAATTCCTGTATTTGTCACTGGTTGTAGTGTTGTCTTCTATTCTTAAAGCAGCGAAGGTTGCAGGAATCACCATTACCACTAGTGCTGGTACAATAAAGTTGGCCTACTGTGTGCAGGTAGTGCCTTGGCTGAACTGATGATCTTGAATTCTGTCACAGGGAAGAGAACTATACTGTATTCTTTTAAGGTATTTGCTGTGAACTGTCTGTTGACAAAACAAAAAAAAAAAAAAGAAAAGGAACCCAAACAGTTGTCTTCCTGTAGGATCTTGGATAGGGGACATGCAGCTACATTTGTAGTGAGGAATGGTTTTCATTGTGACACCTTTAGCCCTCCTTCACAAATATTTTGACTTGCTGGCCATAAGTTTGGAGTAAAACTAACATTGATGCCACTCATGACAGAAGGGCTCCAAATTGCCGCAGTGGGTGCTGAGCCACAAGCACCACTGAGATTTTTTAGAAGGAGAAACAGAAGCACCTAAATCTGATGATAGCACTGACTGTAGTGCATGTTTCATGGGATTCTGTGATTCTAAAAATTTCATACACCTGTTCTGTTTGAGATGCCTTTTATGGGGATGCTCAGTTCACATAAGAGAGTAAATTAGGAAAAAGAAACATAACAAAAGTGTTTTATTCTTTGTCTGTGGGCACTATGATGTTATCTTAATATATTGAGTTAGCCTTAAACGTTTTTATGATATGAATAGCACTAAGCAGTTTGTATAGCTTAGGTAATGGTAAGGAATGTGTTCTTAGTGTCGTAATGCTTTGAGGCTTTCTACCACGGTGGTGGTGATAAATTTCCCAGATGGCAGAGTGCTCTGGGGGCAGTGATGTAGTTATTTGTAGCCCAGTGAACCGTGTCTATTAGTTTTTAACATACCTTTGTGAGAAAGTTTGGAGCAGAGGAGTATGAGCAGTCAATCTGTAGCCAGTATGTTCTGTTGCAAAATTAGCAGCACTGAAATATTTTGCAGTGTGTGTGTGACTGTGGCACCTGCCTGCAAGTTTCAGGTGTTGTGATCCTTCCTCAGTTTAAAATTCATGTTTGTTTTATAATAGTGGTGAGGTTTTTTTCCTTGGAATTGTGAATGGATCTTAAGCATCATGACTTTCAAGACAGATTTGCTTGATGTATCAGCAAAGTCATTCTTCAGTTAGGTTGAGAAATGAACTGTTGAACGCTTTGGCTGCTGCTGAGGCAATGACAGGTACAGGAAATGGAGAAGTTCTGTAAAACTTGAATTAGGTGAAGAGAGAGATCTTGTTGAGGAAAGTAGATGCTTTTCTGTGAGGCCAATTACAGTCTTATCTTTTTTGTGCACTTGAAGTGGAGTGGGCTTATGAAGGGTTAGCTGTTAGAAGCTCTTCATATCGCTTGGAACGAAGAGGTTCATTCAAAGCAGGAAACTTGCATTTAAGTGCCTTGAAACTCTTTAAATATGCTTATCTCTCCCTATCAACTGTAAAGGAAGTGTAGAGAGATTAGCTTTCCTAGACCATGGTAACTCTTTGTGAATATTGCTGTAAGTGCTAAGATATTTATCTCAAAAGCATAATTTTGCTATAAACCCATCTTGAACTAAATTATCTGCTACTTTGCATTTTTATGAGAACAGTTCTTAAAAACTGTCCTTACATTCTCAAACCTTCCAGCACATTTTAAAGTTTTCAAGTCAAGATCATTGTTCATCAAGCTGATGTTATATGAACATGTCAAATTGCAGTTTATAGAACAGCAGGAACTAAAGATTTAATCTGAGCGGGATGAAGTTTTGCTATTGTCACTGGGCATGTTGGATCCTTCAGTTCATTCTGAATCCTGTTTCTCAAGGTACTTTGAGATTGCTGCATTTATGGTGCTAGAACTGACCACACTGATTTTTGACATTTTATCCTTCCTGGAACTGTGAGGGCACCATCCATAGAAGTTGAATTTCATGTAGGTCTGGTCTGTTTTATTGTTTGGGGAATTTGTGTTATTTTTTAGTGTGTTTGTTTATTAAATTGAACTCTGAGTGCAGCTAGCAACCATTCTTTCCAGAAAGTAAACAAATACCAAGTCATGTCTGTAGCTGTAGAGATGAGGTAAGTCAGCATGGTCTTGTGTGCTCACTTAGACATAAATTCACATTGTTGCTTACCAGGAGGATTTAAAAAGTCTTCAGTTTAACAAATCTCAACTCTGCACATGGTAGAGATACCTGATACATCTGTGACAGCAATGAAGACACGGAAGCCTCAGCCAAGCCACGCTCCTACCTCTGGGTTGTGTGCAGAAGCAGGATGGCTCCTGCATGCACTGCATTTCTGTGCACACAGGGATTCCAGTGTGCCTCTCTGGTGTTGCGTTGCATTTATCTTAGGTAATGATACACTGTGACTCAATAATTCTTCTGAGTCGTTTCTCGCTAAGACTGGCCAGTCTTGTAGCTGCAGCTTTCTTTGCCAGTTTCCCAAATGATTGACTCTATGTCAAAATGCATCCAATGCCAAAGCATTATTGAATAAACATAATAAACCACAATATTTAGACTTGCATAAAATACAGCTTCTAATTATGGGTGATGCCCTCCTGGTTACAGGGAGGATAAAAGTTCAAAGAGCAGTGCTGTCAGATTTAGCACCCATGAATGCAGTTCATGTCTGGTTTAATGTGTTTAATATTATTTTTTAAATTAATAATAAATGGAGGAAAACCACTATAAATTATATATGTATTTAAAATATTTTGCAGTATTTAAATACATTTTGGTGGACTGTGGCTATTTTTAACCATATTTAGGGTCATTTGCTTAAGTCATAACTTGTCCATCTTCTTGTTTCTGCCTGATCATTGCTGGTCTGTAGGGGCTGCACTGGGAATCATGTTCAGTGGTGTTTTCTTCTAAGAAGAAATATGGACCTCAAAATACTTTATCCATCAACTGAGTTTCCTGTTACTTATTTGAGGCTTTAAAGCCAACAACTAAGATGTCATGTGGTATTGAGCCAAATACATTGGAAAACCATTGAAAAAGTATGGGATGCTGCAGTTCTGTGAACTCATCTGTGTCTTCAAGAAGACACATTTTGCTTGGCACTACTAATGATCCTTGAAATCAAGGCATTTACTCTGATTGTTGCATTTAATACTATGGTAGAAACCAAGCTAAGTATTATAGTATTTTCCTCTCGATATGATCATAAATAATTGGCAGCTCTTGGACCCTTTCCTTTATCCTTCTTGGTTATTTATACAGTATTTACAATGCACAAGAATCTTCTTGTTTTCCAGGTATTTCCAAGTATTTGCAAGAAATGATCCAGAAAACTGAACCACTGATTTTGTGAAGAGTCTTAGACTTTTACAAGTCCCTGGATTGTGAATTTTAAGTGTTTGATCTGAAGTTTGTTACATACTGCATTGTACCTATTTGTTCTTGTGGATGGTGAAATTTCTATTCCAGTAACACTGTGCTGTGGTTTGGACACAACCTCTCGATTGTTTTTCAAAACCAGAACAAAAAAATGGATGGTGGCTGTTTCTTGCTGTTCTTTAATCACCACTTGCTATTTTACAATATAAATTGAGTAAGCACAGGTATCTGAGGGGATTTTTTACCCCTTAATATGTTTTTATTAGTAACTAAAAAAAGTGTTAACTTTTGAATAAGGTGGTTGCTATTTTATGAAGCCCATTGTGCTGATAGAGGTAACTAATGTTTAAGGTTGTTTGGTCGCTGTACAATAGGTTGAAGTAGCTTTGGGCTCTGAATAAACTGGTGTAATACAAGAGAGTGAGAATATGCAGGACAAAGTTTGGAAGTGTATGGACTACATACAGTCAGAACAGGAATTAAAATACTTGTTAAAGTAAACCCAAGTACTTTTGTGGGAAATAGAACAGTATTCTTTCTGTGAGAAAGCATTTGATGTGTTGATGTTTCTTACTCTGTCAAACAGTGGTTCTAGTGGCAGAAGGGTTTAGTTCGGCTGTTGGGGATAGAACTGTTGAACGATGGTGACTGTGGAAGACAATGCAGTGAGGTGCTGTGTGTAGCTCGGTGGGGATCAGCCTCTTCTCCCAGTCTGGTAATGACAGGACCAGAGGACGTGGCCTCAGGCTGTGCCAGGGGAAGTTCAGGTTGGGCATCAGAGAGAATTTCTTCACTGGAAGGGTTGCCCAGCATTGGAACAGGCTGACCAGTTGAAGTGGTGGACTCACCATCCCTGGAAGTGTTCAAGAAATGACTGGACATGGCTTGTCATGCAGTGGTTTAGTTGATGTTTAGTTGATGTGGTGGTGTTCAGTCAAAGGTTAGACTTGATGATCTTGGACGTCTTTTCCAACCTTAGCGATTCTATGAGGTAAAAATAGAGGGCACTAGAGTTTCTGTCTGATGCTTCCTGAGTCCAGGGCAGGTAGTCATTCCTGAATTGCTGCCCTGATTGTGAGAGGCTCTGCTCTAGACTGTGTGTCTTCCTTGCTCTGGGGCATCAGCTGACAGAGCTTGGTTGGTCCTACTGTTTTTTCCAGTCTCTCCTAGCACAGCAGAGCTGGGTGGACCCTCTCAGTGTGTCCTGTGCAATTAGTCTCACTATTTAGATCAATTAAGGGGAGAAGAAAGTACTTCAGGACAGAAGAGAGCACATGACAGAGGAAGAACTAAGGAGGAGACCTACTGCTCTGAGGCATGAGCTTTCACTGGTGTGCTGTTGATAGGCAGAATTCCTCCCTGCCGGCTTTGAGACCTAAAGATTCTTCAAGGTGTGAAAAAAAGGCTGAAATAAAACATTTTATCAGATTTTTTTTTTTCCAAGAAACATTTATCCATTCATTCCACTGCAGTATCTGTTCTTTTTCAAAGATCCCATAGTACTGTGATGGGAATCATATTTCTATTATTTAACTCACCCAGTTAAACTTCATTTCTAATATTCCAAATTTGACCCACTGGGTTCTATTTTTTGTTTTCAAAATCTTGCCTTAATTTTTCATTGTGTCATTGGCTTTTGGTTTGGATTGGTTTAATCTTTTTCTCCCTTTTCTACTTATTCTGTGAATACCTTTTCTGTGTATTATTACAGTATGTAAAAGATCCAAGTTTTTCTCAAGCTGCTCTCACATCTGATGTGTTACTGTTAGACTTTCTTGTTACTGCTCTTTGCTTCTCTTTTCTCTGTCCTTCATGATTGTGTGTTACTGCTGCTGCTTTCATTTCTCTGAAAAGGGTATCTTTTTGTCCAGTGTTCATTTGTGTGTATGTCCATATAAAATCTTCTTCTTTATGTTCATTTCTATTGAGTTACCTTCTTTTAGTTATCTGCTAATGTCTTGTAACAATACTGACTTCTCTTCTCTGCTTGTCACACTATGTAAGTGTCATTATTAAAGGTCATTTATGCTAACAGTTGCTTCGAACTATGAAAAAGGCGACAGAAGTGTGGATTTAGGTATTTGCTGCCTTGTTCACAGATACTGTTTTAATTTACTTCTTTCTTAAATAAAAAATGATGACAAGCAGTGCTGAACATTATTTAGGTTAAAGGTTCAGTAGGTGTATTTGACTAGGTGATGACTTGAGGTTTTCTCAGCCTTGCTTACTGTGATTTATAAGAGGCTGGTTGTGTGAAACCAAGCATTTGATTGTTTAAAAATAACATTTTGAGAGCAAAACCATTTTGTCTGGCTCATTCTTCTTGCTAGGAAATAAATTTTTATAGTCCTACTTTGTATTCTGATTGTCCATTCTACAGTCTGAGAAATCACCTGTGAATGCTCACTCTTCATTTTCACTGAGCTCTTTCTGTCACCTATTCTTCTATAGACTAGCATGTTTCTGAATAGCAGTGCCAGCAGATTTTGATTTCTTGTCAGTTTGGTTTAACTTGCTTTAAGTCTGATTTAATCTACTTGGGACTGACATAATTACAGTGCATCTTTCTTATTTTGAGTTCACACTAAGTCATTTTGCTTCGGCATAAGAATGGGAAACTATGTATCCTTGCCCTCATTTATTGTAGTGAAAATTTAGTGGAGGGAATTGATATCCTTGAGATTCCTTCCCCACTATTGCCACAGGTTCGGACTCGAAAGGTGTAAGCTACCTTTCTATGTAGGTAAAGTGTTACTGTTTAAGTCTGAATTCCGTTCAAAATCAGGCTAAACTGGATTGCTTCACAGTATTCTTGTTCTTGATTTTTAACATGAGGAAGCATTAAAGCTGAGTTATGCTCTTAAGTGCTTGTGTATTGCCTCTGCTGCTCTCAGATGAGTAGTTTATGGCTCTTGTTGTAGCCATAGCTAATTTTCCTCTTTAAAAATTGTACTTCTGCTATGAAGTTGAACGCTGTAGAAAGCACTTGATTTCTGCACACTATTTTTGTGTTTCACAGAACTGCAACACACTTTCCAGCTCAGTTAATAAATATTCACTGCACCTGCTTGCTTCTTCCTCTACTGATGAGGATAAAGTATTTTTTTCCTAGCATGTAAGCCTTTGAATGTGACCAAGTAAGTCATGAGAGACAATGTAACATGTGTGCCAGTGTTGGTGTACTTTTATCTCTCAGTAACCCAGAGGCAGCTTAACCCTGTTGCGTTTATTAATAGGAGCAGTGTATGCACATGGGCAATTAGCACAGAGTGTTTGAACAGATACATTATCATCCGCATGACTGACTTGCCTTCAGGCTTTGTTTCATTTGCAACGAGAAAGCTAAAAACAATTTCCAGGAATCACCTGGATATTTCTTCCTTTGGTGGCTCTCTCAGATTCTGAAAGACTTCCAGGCTCTTCTGCAGAGGTGGCTGGTGGGAAGTGAATCATGAATATGAATCAGCATCTCTCCACCCTTATATCCAAAATGCTGTTGCTAGGATACTCTTCTTTGATGATGTGATAAGAGTAGCAAACACCTTTTTGAAATTCACTCTCTGTCATCTTTCTTTAATTACATTCAAATTCAGGATGCTTGTGTCTCTCTGCAAGACCTTGACATAATCTTATTCCACCTTTGTATCTGCTCTTGTGCTTTGCTCTTGTCTTTCTCTGAGTTCCAGATTTTTGTTTCACTTCCTTTTTTTGTCCTGGATTATAATTTACTCTTTTGTGTGTGTGTGCTTGTGTGTGTGCGTGCTGTACTAATGCTACTTTGCAGCCATGGATTAGGGTGTGCTTTTTTCCCTTTCTACTGTATGTATATACTTTTGTTTCAAAAACTGTTGATTTTTGTTACCTTGTTTTTACTTGCTCCACAGTCACCCTGTTGTTATAGTCCATTGCAAAAAGGAGTAAGAAGGAAGTGGAGGGGGAAATAAATGGATGCTCCCTTATTAACTTGTGCTCTTCTAATGAAAGATGCCACAGATTAATACTAAGAATGAATTCTTGTAGCTGGAGGAACTTGGAGAATGTTTCTTATGATGCTTCTTCTTCAACTTGCCTTCCCTGTATAAGCTCTGTAGCTCAAATATCTTCTGCTTCCAAGTTTGGTTTTCCAGCTAGGTTGAGAAAGAACATCTGAGGTGTTTCTGTTTGGAGATACAACTTGGTTTTGTTTTCTTCATTCGTGGCAGAAGATTTAAAATGCCTCACAGAACTATTGTATTTCTTTGAAATTCTTACAAGGAAGTCTTACAGAAGTACTTCATCCAAAGTCATGAAGCACATTTCTATGTTTTATGTATTAAGATAGCTAATTTAAACAGACATTTTATGCAAATTACATTAGCTCTCATTTTAAGACAGTTGGATCAAATACAGAATTAAAAAGATGTTTTATAAGCACTTCAGTGAATAATTCTGTGTCAGATCCTCCAAGACAACTGCTGATACAAAAAACATAGCGTAGAAAATAATACGTGTTCACCTTTGCTTTTTGGACTCTTAGGGAAGCAAAAGGTGCAAAGAATCAGATGTGGAGAAGAAAATGTTAGTTGTGATATTTAAGGCTATAAAGGTAATCCCAGTTCACTAAGTAAACCAGGTCTCCTGGCATCTTGTGTGAGAGCAAGGTCCAGAGATTCTGTTATTCTTTTGAGTCATCCTAGCCACTATCATTCAGCAAATAAATGAAAATTCAGCCTGTTTTCCTCTCTGAAGATTAGTACAAATCCCCTGCTTTTGTATCTTCACAGCTTTCCTTTTCTGGTAAT
>NW_008688921.1:105996-108038 GCF_000695815.1 Acanthisitta chloris | reverse complement strand
CAGTTTGAGAGATCATTGTGAATCTTGCAAAGTACAAACTTCCTGATCTACCTCCTGTAAGGACAGACCATCTCAGCATTTTAATGCTGGTGTCTGGTGTGTGTTGAAGACTCAGGGGTTGAAATCTGGGGACTGGAAAGGACTGATAATAGTGCCCCATTCCCTTTGTGATCTCCTGCTTCCTTTTCTCCAACAAATTCTAGCCTTTTAGGTCTGTGTAGTGACTTTCTTTTAATGCAAGATATTTTGGTCAATATCCAACCTCCTATAAGCATTTAGTTATCAGGTTTATTGGTTCAAATATTTCTATCACAGTACTTGTTTCTGAAACTTTTTTTTTCCTTCATGTTTTTCTGGAAAGGAATACTTCTTTCCTTCTGAATCAGCTTCACTGTTGTCTTTGCAAGTGATCCATCTCTGGTACTTACTGAAATGGCAATTGTTTTTCTTTCAATTGACCAAATAATGAACAGAGCATTAGATTTTTTTTATTTAGCTCTAAGATGTTGGCCGTGCTTACTTTGACAGATGTCATGTTAAAGATGTGACTTGACTACGTTTTCTGCAGTCTTAATTTCTAGCAGTTTTTCTCGTTTCTGAGTTTAGTATTTGTTTGCCTCCACCCCTCACCTTCCCTCATTCCACATCTTAGTATTTCAGGCTTAGATGGCTTTCTCTTCCAGCTCTTGACTTGACTGAGGCTCTCTAACCATGTCCTCTCAGCCCTAACCCTACCTGTCTGTGAGTGCCTCTTTGCTGGAGCTCATTGCCCAGCAAATGTGCTGGCTCAGCAGCTCGGGGTAATGTCACCTATTTGCAGTTGCAGTGGACCAAGACCTACTGAAACTGAATCACCATGGGGAGTTATATCAGTGATGTGAAGCAGAGAGCTGGATCAATCCCTCTGCGCAGTGTGTGCTGTGCTGAGAGCTGGGAGTTCTCCTTGGAGCTCAGCCTGCCAGAGACAGGGCTCTGCATTGCAGCTCCAGCACCAGCCTGCCCTAGCAACAAGGTGTCTGCAGCTGCAGACAGCAGGTCTGCCCTGCCTGTTAGAGCTCTAGGAAGAGGCTTTAGCCTTCTTCCCCCTTCTGTTAAATTAGCCTTTGTCTTGCTCCTCTCTGCGGAGTGGGAGGTGAGCTGGCTGGTGTGAGTGCCATATATCCCCTTAAGCTTCCTTCCCCACTCAGTCTGTGCTCGAGCTAGCTGGCTTGATTTTAAATGGATTAAGGTATGAGAACCTGAGCAGTTGAGTTGGCAGATTGGAAGGTGGAGTGTAGCTGGGCATTTGTAACAGGTAGTGAAGAGAATAAAGTGTTCAGTCAGAACAGAATGTATGGATGCTGCCTGAACATGTTCTCACATCCACACTCTGGTTCCTTGTCTTCCCTCTGCTCACATTTTTTTGATCTTGTGCTGATCTAATGCTCAGGCCAGATGAGCAATGAAGCAGTGTGCTGGAGTTCCTGAGTTGGAACTTCTGGTATATAAGTATGCAAAGTCTCATTTCCATCTTTGTCTGACTGTAAAGGACCTGCAGAAAGCAGTTGTACAGCCAAGGGCAGTGTGTCAGAACTTGGAATGGTTGACAGTGGTCTCATACAGAAATCTTCAGATCTCTGCTCTGTTGACTTAGAGAGGAATTTTATCACTCAGTTGCAGCTTTTATCTAAGTCCTGTTCTGTTTAGTAGAAAATTGACTTATTATATTGCCTGTATAAAAACAGAGCTGTCTGCCCTACACACCTGCGTGGACTTTTTTGCCTTTGCTGTTGAGATGATATATTGCTGCTGGTGCCTCAAGGTGGTTTTACCTCCTGAGTAGGAGGGAAAAGGTCTTGCTTTTTTTCTGCAGAGTTAAAGGCCACACTTCATAACTGGCACTGCCTTTTTAAAGCTTGGCTGGGGCTATTTTACATTTATCCCTCAGTTGGAAGATTGAGGCAGAGCAGTACTTCAGCATCTGCTGGAGGGTTGACTAACACCTGTGGCCCTTCTCTGCACAGGTTTCCAAAATAACCCCTTTTTTTTCCCAAGAAAGTGAT
>NW_008688921.1:102424-105952 GCF_000695815.1 Acanthisitta chloris | reverse complement strand
CACAGAATCTGGGCTTAGTTTAATGAAGCATAATTGGGCCATGGAAGTTTCTCAGTGTTCTGCACTGATACAATGTGACAGAACAGTGAGCCTGGCTCTGGCATTGGGGATGGACTTTGTCAGGTTCATTTGGATAAACATATCCCCAGAGAGTCCCTGTGTGGGGAGACAGGAAGAGGAGACTAGTAGAAGTGTCTAGTTACAGTTGTGACTAAGCATCACCAGTCACAGTGTCTTTGAGATTAGACTTTAGCTATCTGCTCCAGCAAGTAGTTTCTCTAAATCCTTGTGCTAAGCATTAACAGCTTGGTTTGTAAAACCTGGATTTGACATCTTTACATACTACTGTATCTGCCAGCAACCTCATCTTGTGTGTGGATAAAGATGCATCAAGCTCTCCAGTGGGAACGATGCTTTTACTTAGGTGATAAGCTCACCACGAAGCCTCAAAGATAAAAGGTAGTTACATGGAAGTATGTTTAGGACTTTGGTACTAAATCAAGGAGATTCTAGAAATATCTGTTACCTTCATAAATCTAGAATATGTGGGACACAGAAAGATCTATCTATACACAGTTGGTCGCACATTCCCAAAGGGAGGAGCTGATTGTGCCAAGCCTGATTGGATCTGCAGGATGAACGTGATTGTGCCAAGCCTGATTGGATCTGCGGGATGAACAGTGAGGGCTGGAGCACTGAGCCTGGTCTGACAGCAAAAGAATTACTAGAACCTGTCCAGGGGGAGTTAAAGCAGTGACACAAAAAGGAAGGAGGAGTGAAAGAGCAAGGAAGGTATAAAGGAGATGCTCTCAGCCTGGTTAAGGCAAAGGTGCAGGTAACAATAACCCCAACTTGGAATATCCACATGTGTTTGTGACAAAGAAAGTGTCAGGTTTGTGTACATTGGGAGTGGTTGTATTTGCAAGGGTAGGAACTGAAGTGTGTGACAGGATGGTAATTGTCCTTTACTGAATGCTCAAGTTTAAGATGTAGAAAAACCTGTCACACTCCTGCAGTTGGAGAACATGTCATGTGCTGTATGAGGAAACCAAGCTGAGTGGTTTTTTGAGGTGGAAAGACATTGCATTCGAAGGGAATGGATTTCATGTTCGTACTCTAATGTGTACAAAAGCTCTTTGTAGTCAGTTTGTACATGTGCCCTAAAATGACTAACACATGAACTGTGAAATTCTGTAAACTAGCTAAGGTAATTCTTCTAATTCCTTCAAGTTCTGACTTTATCTTTAATCCCCTCAGCTAATGGTAATTGAGCAATGTGTTTAATTACAACAATGCTCAAGTGTTCGGTGTTTGTGATGTCTCCTTTGGAACAATTGGTTGTATTCAAAATACTTGTGGACTTCGGGGGCAGCAGGGTGAGCTGTCAGTAGTGAAAGGTTATGGATGATTAAATATTGACTGCAGCTTTTACTGAGGAGAAGGGGATAGACAGTCATTTATTTATCATCCGTCTGTTACTGTAACTTCAGTAATAATTGTGCTGAGTGGAGAGCAATTAAATCCATTTAGGTCTATTTTTGAACTGTTGGTAATGTTCAGACTTTTTTTCTGTGGATAGCTGAATAGTCTCAAACGAACAAAACTTCTGAGCAGATTTTGAGCATTGAGGATTCTACTGCATTAAGTCATTACCCTCTTTTTTTGGATCAAGATGGCACTTCAAGGATATGCTAGAACTCGAGGGTCATCGAGATTGAAAAGATCTTTGGATGTCATCGGGTTCAAATCCCAGTAGTTTTGGAGTGACTCTTCAAAGTTGTATTGTAGATGAGCAGTTACAGTGAGCTTACTTCCCAAGAAGCCATAATATTTGTTTCATTATTTCAGCCTTTTCATTAGCTGATTTCTTAAGGATGAGAATCCACACACAGTGTCTCATGACTCTACAGCACCAGCTGTGGAGCCCCCCTGCCCCGTGGGGAGGGAGGGTGAGGAACTCTGCTCCTTGTGAACACTATTTCACTATTGTCAGCTTTAATCCTTGGGGCCCTGTGTCGAGGCACTGCCTGCACTTCCACGGTGGTGCCACTGTTAGGATTTTTTGGACACCCCAGGCACACAGAGCCTGGATCTGTGGAGACATTGCCACGCTGCACTGCACATAGAAGCGTATGAGGCTATGAATCTGAACCTCCATGCTGCACTGCACATACCTTTGGGGGTTTATTTTATGTGCCTGTACCTTACATGCTTTGCCTATTTTACCACCAGCATCCCTTTCAGCTGCAGAACAATACTAAGCTGCACAGCCCTTTAAATTGACCTGCCCTCCAGCCTCTGTCTGCGGGTAATAAATGTGATGAGACATTTCAGTAAACAAAAGAACAGACTGAGAGGAGGGAAGAAAGTAGGTTAAACCATGTACTTTGCAAAACATGAAAGTCGTGCAGGTTTTACTGACCCTACTCTCTTTTCCTATGTGTTAGTAGTTCCCTGGAGAGGTACTGGTTACTCAGCTTCTGTTCGCTGGCTGAAAAGCACAACAGTTGTTCTGTTTAAAATTTTACTGCAAGAAACCAATGGGTGTGCTGCAGATGGAAGTGTCTGCAGGTAGGTCAGCTCAGTAATATCTCCCTCCAGTGACGAGGGAGTACAGGGACAGGATACAGAATGATCCCATGTGCATGTCAAAATTTCGCACTTTTTTCCCCCCCTGGAATTTCTAAATTAATTCACATTGCAATAAACTTGTGTGAAACTATGCACAGGAACAATTGGAACACCTAGTTCTGGCTGCTTGGTGGAAATGGAAAAACCAATACATGTGAATAGTTGAAGGTGGAGCTTTCAATTCTTTTGTTTGCCTCTGTGTGAGCAAGCATTTAAAATCAAACTGAGATGGTCTAGTAAAACGCTGTGTTTTGTTGGGGGATAAATTTTGTAAGCTTTTGACAGCAGTTAAAGTATATTATGTAATGTTTCTCTAAAAATAGCAAGGTTGGTTTTTTTTCTGGTCTGAATTACATTTATTAGTTCAGGTGAATGCTGGGAAAAGCAGCATCTGTGTGTAACCAGCACTTAGCACAGAGTACTGATTTATAGAACATCCATCAGTCGGGGTATCTTAAAGCAGTTTGCTCACTCAGAAAAATCTGAGGTTAAGGTTATATATTCCTATGTAGGTAATGCTGGCAGGCAGTGTTTGAGGAGAAGCTGGTGCTGGCTGAGGTTTGTAGCATCTGAAGGTCAACTTGAACACATCAGTCCTGACGTGAGAGTAACACGTCGATGTAGGTTTCCAGGTCCTGCTGAGTTCAGTCCTGATGTGTGCAGCTGCCCCCAGAATGAAAGGTGATGTAACACTGGTTGTACAAATGCCTGTTAGTGTCACTATCTGAAGTGTGTATCCCCTTTGTAGAATTGCAGTTTAAAGACTAGGACTTTTTTTTTTTCTAGAGGAAGCCTTTAAGATGTGACCTGAATATGTCTCAGGAAAAAAGTGCACTGAATTCCTCTGCAGTTCACCTGTGATTTCTTTCTTTCTTTCATTTTTGTGGTTTGTTCCTA
>NW_008688921.1:88765-102405 GCF_000695815.1 Acanthisitta chloris | reverse complement strand
AGGAATGCTAAAAATACCAAATGCCATGTAGGCTTCTGCTCAGGCTTTCCCAGTTTTAGTTTCAGAGTTGTATGTGCAAATGAACCTCTTGGAGTGATGCAGGGAGACCTGTTAGAGCTCCCTGTGCATGTCTGGATCAGTTACATGCTGAGAGCAGCATCCTTTGGCCGATGGGAGTTGGGGCTCATTAAATAAGTCATGACTGCAGGAGTCAGCATGTTGGCCTGTGGCTGTCTCTTGTGAGAAGGAGAGCAAGCAGAGCTCTTTTTTAGAGCTAAAAATCCACAGCCACTCAGTCGTTTTGATGAGATGTCAGCACAGATGATTTAATACCAAACTTCACTTCTTGAAAATACAGAAAGCTTAAATCCATTTGAATGTTAGAAGAATAAAAAAGATAAGAGATGAGGACTTCATATTTCTGCCTATAGAAATAATCTGATTATTAGCTCATGGATTCAGTGTCTTTCACATTTGAGGTGCATATTGTCTGACCTTCACAGCACTTTGCAATTAGGCTGTCGTGCCTGTTATATGTCACATAATAAATGTTGATATCTGCTGGACATAGAGGTATTAAACAGACTCCAAAATGTATTTGAACATGGTACTTCTGTTCAAAACTCCTGTTTGAAACATCACATGTACTTTGTGTAGCCATAGGATGTTCCCTGTGCATGAATGCACAAGTAAGTTCTCCAATTTTTTTAATTTATTATGGACTTCTCTTCTGGTTTGTGGTTTAACACATGGGATAATTTTGCTTCTTTCTTTATTTCTTTAGTGTTTCGAAATACTTTTACTATTTAGCATTACAGGGGGAGAATATATCCTATTGGCCAAGTATTATGCAGTTGTAGTAAAAGTAAATGTTACTAAATATTTCTTGCTGTTTCTGTCCTTTTAAACAGATGATTCACAATTATATGGAGCACTTGGAAAGAACCAAACTTCATCAGCTAACAGGGGGTGATCAGCTAGAATCCACAACACACAGTAGAATTAGGTAAGCTATTTATTACGCTCTCACCCTGAAATGAAAGAAAAAAAATCCATTCATTTGTGTGTGCAAGACTTTGTTCTTTAATCCTACAACAACAGTTCGGCTGAATCGGAAAGATTTGTTGTATGATTGGAATGTGGTAAGAGAACAGTGCAGAAATCGGTAGAAAGAGGCTTTGGCTGTTGTGCTGCTAAACGTTGAGATATATTTTGTACATTAATCAGCCTTCAACAATTTCAGCTTTTTTGGAGTGTTTGCGTTCGGGTAGGCAGGGAAAATGTCAGCAGCTGTCCCGGCACAGCCAGGATCTCGGCGCGGCTTTGTGCACAGGTCGATGGAGGTGCAGATGTGGTACCCATTCGTCCTAAGGGCTCCATGTGAATATATTATGCAGATTTGAAGCTTTCTAGCCTATGAACTCTGCGTGCGAGGAGGGAGAGGGACTCCAGGGCTGGCTGTGTCTCTGCCTTGCTGCATAGATGCTGCGAGGAGCCCAGCGGCGAGGGGGAGGAGAGCGGTGATGTCATTGCTCTGGAGCTGCTGCAGAAGAGTGGAAAGCCGCTGCTGATGGCATTGTTTTTGTGGCAGCGGCTGAATGACAGACTTTGCCTACAAAGATACCCCCTCGGCCCCTCTGTAGCCTTCTGGGTCGCGGCGTTTCACCATGCCAGCGCAGCGCCATGAATCCTGGCTGCATGCTGCTGTTTGTGTTTGGCTTCGTTGGCGGGGCGGTGGTCATTAACTCGGCGATCTTGGTGTCGCTCTCTGTTTTGCTGCTCGTGCACTTTTCCATTTCTACTGGTGTGCCAGCTCTGACGCAGAACCTACCAAGGATACTCAGGTACCCCGACCTACTGAACCTTGGCTTTATGAGCTCTTTCCTCTTCTCTGCTTTCTCTTTGCCTTTCAAGCAGAAAGAACAAGCATTTCGTAGAGATGGAAATGATACATAAATACCAGGTTTGTCGTAAACATGTTCCGTACAGGCAGTATATGTTTTTATACACTCAAATTTCATTGCCTGTTACTTAAGCAAGTACAAGGTCAGTTGATGTATTTCTTGTGCAGAAAGGTTTATTGTAACCTGCAGTGCTAATGTCACAGATAAAGCTCATGTTCAGTGCATTGTCAGGTACTTGGCTGGTCTGGTGTAGCATAAATGTATGCAGTCTGAGGCTTTGTGCTCTCAAATTGCACTTGGAAAAATCAAAATAATTATGTAAGATCACCTAAGTGATGCTAAACCCACAGTAATTAGCTGATCACATTATTTTAAAGAAATCTAATTATTGGTTGGTGTGGGGGGAAAAAAAAAATCTTTCATTATTTAGGCATTAGGGTGCTTAAAGCCTATTCACTATTGTTCAGCCAAATGTTATCCTCTCCTCTGTCTCTGTACTTGTATGGCAAAGTGCCAGCTGTCTGTCCCCCCCTCAAGTTATGTTCTGTTTGTCCTACTTGCCTGGAGCAGTAGCAGACAGAGATGCATTAGAATGTTGTGACCAAAAGTAATCTTGACATGTTTTAATTACAAATGGAAAACAGCTGGAAAAGTTATAGAATGCAGCTCTCTGACCTGAAAACTTGACATACTTTGACCGTGGTTGTAAATTTAATAGTCAACTTCATTTAAAAAGGAAAAAAAAAATCTGGAAAGTAGTGTTGTCTGGAAGAGCTGTGTGACTTTTCAGTGCATGTAGACTTTGTATGGTAGGATGCTTTTAACTGGTGTCTGTGAGCACAGAAGGACTGTTCCAAAGGTTTAAAGCCAATTAATAGATAAAATAAATAACACTTATTAGTAAGTGATAAGCAACTTGTATGACTAGTTAAATAGAAAGAATTTGAAGTGTAACATTCTATAGTCTGATATAGTAGGGCTGCTCTTGTTTAAAAGGAGGGAAACAACAAACCCAAAACAGAGAACCCCTAGCTTAAAAAACCCCTAAAACAAAACCCCAGAACAACTAAAAATCCCCAAAATATTGAACTTCCTGTTCAATAACCTCTGTTAGATCTTTTTTTTTTATTTAAAGTCAGATGGTTTAAGAAATTTTTTTTTTTTTGTAATGTGCTTTTGCTCCTCTGGAGAGTATTTAATGGATTTCAGGAGCTTGGGGAAGCTGTGCTTTTTCCCGCCCCTAGTAATTTGGTTTAGGGATTGGAACTCAATTCCTTAGCCTGTATTCATTTAAAAATAAGATAAAAATACAGGAAGAAGGAATCTAATTGTAGCAGAACTGTTTCTAATTTTTAACACTAGTCGGATTTTAGAACAGAGCATCTGGCTGCTTATCCTAAAGGTTCCTGTAAATGCTTCAGTGCATCACTTCAGAATATCAGTTTAGGCTTTTAAAATGTGTTTCCATCCTGCTCACTGTGGTATTTTCAGACATCTCTCGGGTGCTAGGAGAGCAGAAAAGATTCTTTGCATTCCGGTCAACAACCAGTGAAACATTGAAATTGCTTCAGTCTAATCACACCATTTCTTTTAATGCAGACACTCAAATAATAACCTTCATTTCTAAACTTAGTCTTTTTGCAAACTTGGTTTACTGTGTGGCTTTGCCATGCACCTGAACTGTGTTTTAGCACAGCAAAACATGTTCATTATCAAAATTTATTAAAACTATTGGGCATAAAGAAGAGATGCCAGGTGTGAGCGTTTCAGGTACCCATCCAATATTCTCCTGAACGTGCAAAGATCAGCTTTGTGGCACATTCTGCAAGGAAGCAAATGTGTCCACAGGAGCCCTTGCCCCGGGAGGCTTTGCCCAAGGCCAGACCCCCGACAGTAATCGCTTTATGGTGCTCCTGCCCACTGAAGAACAGCTTTTCTTCCTCCTTTTTGTTCCTGCACTTCTCAGCCAATGAAACAGCCTCAGCCTGTCTTTGGACATAATCTCAGCTTCTGTGCTGTGTCTTTTGTTCCCCACACGCATTAGAGTTGTGGGAAACCTACCGACAAGCAGAACCTGTTACAATAGCAGGAATCGGTGGAATCCAGTTCTGCTCAGCTCTGGGGTGTTTCTCATGAGGACTTCTCAGCACAGTTAGTTTGTAGATGCTGAAACATTATCAGATGGGTTTTTATTTTGTAACCCTGACTGATTTCGCTTTCCTCACTTTGCTGCCTGCTTTGATCTGTTCAACTCCTTCCAATTAATGACCTAACTTGGAATGGGATTTATGAGAGGCCAAGAGAGCTGCAATGTGAAAATTAGCTGCAAAGATTTTTGTTACCGGGAGCATCTTTGTACACCTGGACTGGAAAGGTTCATGCCAGTCACAATTGTTTGCTGGTTGAACATTGTGGTTTTTGGCAAGGTAAAATTTACCAAAAGGAGTTGTACTGATCAACTGTTAAGTAAAATCCCTTCTTGACTATCTTTTCTTTCAGCAAAACAAACAAAACCAAAAGCATTTCCAAAAATGCTTAGCTGTTGCTTTTCAGCACTCCTTGTCATATTTTTGCATATCATTTATATGCAGGTGCTAATTCTGCACAGAATTCTGCCTAGGTTATGTTTAATTCGTGGAAGAAAAGGATATGTGGTTGTGATTTGACTTTTTATTGTGCTAAAATGTGAGAACTGTGCCATCACTTGTGCACACTTCTGTCTTCTGCCTGTAGTGTACTTAAAGCTGTGCTAGTTGATTACAGCCCTTTTTCCTGCATTGCATTGTTCTGCCTGAACAAACACTTTGCTTTATCTCAGTTCTAGGCCTGGCTGATATTTTTCCTTTTCAGGGCTGGCTGTAGCATCCTATGAAAGGCATTGCACACAATGGTTTTGTCTCTTGCTAGCAGGAAGAATGAATCCTTTTGTTCACTGATCACACTACTGACCTGGGGATTTTTATTTTATTTTTGAAGGTCAATACACAAACCTTTGGAATTTCCAAAGCTATTTGCCATAGGGAAGTGAAAAGAGTGAAGAGTTGGGATGAAGTAATTTGCTTTGCTGGCACAAGCTTTTGTGCAGCTTTAGGGTGACATGGAGTGTGGAACTGATGTTGGGTAAAACTACACAATTTTTGGCTGGGCTAGTTTTAACATTGTTAATTCCTCGACCCAGTTGTTTTCACTTACACAAATCCATGTAATTTCTGTGATCTCCAGAAATAAAATACTCTATGTTTTGAGAAGAGTTGAACTCGAAACTGATTGTTTACAACTTCTGAAAATGCTTCAGTTGATGACTTAGCTGTTGCAGAAGTTATGTGGGACTGTATCTTGGAAAAAAAAAGATGCAAAATGGTATTTTTAAGAGTGGCTGCTGAAAACTGTGATTTAGTCTGAAATAAGGAAACATTTTTGCCTCACGCTCCTGTTTGTGTTCCATTTCGGTAAAACTTTGGTTTGCTATAGATTAGCTACAGTGTAAATCAATAATTGCTATTTATAGCCAGGCAATTGACTATTTGCAATCAAATAATGTGAAATGAGGAATTATCAGGTGCTGTGAAGCAAACTGTGTGTGCTGCACTGTGTATTTAATAGACCACAGCGTATGGATGTTTGAACCTATAATTTCACCACTTCCCTGCTGATTGCAGAAGCTTACAGGAAAATAAATGCTGTGACATCTGAAATGGCTGATGGAACCTGTGTCTCTTCCAAACAGGAAGGAGCGTCCAATATCCCTGGGCATCTTCCCATTACCTCCAGGAGATGCACTTCTCACGCCCGAGGCGCAGCGGGAAGCAGCGGAAACGCCGGCGTCAGAGCACTGGAAGTTCCAAGAGCTGAGCCAGCCACGGTCCCACACGAGCCTGAAGGTGAGCACACAGCTTGGCTGCCTTGTGTGTCAGGAGAAACTCCCCTAACAGGTGATAGATCCTTCGTAGGAAGCGAAAAAAGCAAATTGAAGGGGAGGAGGGAACCCCCTAAATCCTCTTTGTATAAGCCAAGCGTGGTGGTTACTCAAATGAGCGTTGAAGGAACTTCCTTACTGGAAGAAGCAGTTTGGGTTGTGTTTTCCCAAGCAGTGGTAATACAGGTTAGTTCTTCTCTTACTCATAGGAGTGGGTCTTTTCTTTTTGACTAAGGACCCTTTCCATAGGTTCCTACTTGTTTTTACTCACTAGTTATGTGACTAGGAAGTGCAAACAGTCTGCTGGATGAGTACTGCCTTAGAAGGAAAGTGTTGGTTACTACATAAGCAGAGCTCTTCATGCAGCCTCTGCCTACTCTCAGGCATAGAGTGTAGGTAGACCTTAGAGTTATGAATGACCTAACTTTTCCTAAATTAGCCTGTGATGATGGTTTCCCTTACGTGTAGCTTGGCTATAATTCCTGCCATTGTTCTGTGTTCCCACAGTGAGAGGGTGGCATGGAGTGGAGAAATGGGGGAGTGGTGTTGGAGTGTGATGAGTCTGGCAGTCAGGACTAGGGTGCACTCACAGCACAGCAGGAGGAGACATCTGCAGGGTGAAGAACTCCAGAATGTGTAAATCTTCCCTAGATATCTCGTGATGAGGTTTTCTGGAAGACTATGGATGCACTGTTATTTCTGGGAAGTCATACAGCTGAGGGGAATTTCCTCCTAAGTGAGCTTAATATTTACCTAACCAGGGAATATGAAACTGATAAGAACTAAAAAAAGCTATGCAGAAGTAATGGGAACCCTTTCTGGTTTTTTCCTTAGAGGTCATAGGGAGATAATGAGAAGTGTGAGTAATGGTTAATTATATCAAAGTGACAACACGAGTTTGGTTCTAAAAATTTGTCACTTTAAAATGGTCTTAGCCATGAGTTTGGATCTTGAATTTGTCCTATGCTAATTAACATCAATTAATTGGCAGATTTTAGGAAAGCTGACTTAAATACAACTTCAAGTTACGACTAAGAGTAGGTGGAGATGAGGTTTAAAGGAAGATCTCTGATCCCATCTTATCCCCTCAGAAAATTATGCTGGTTACTCTTTGGTTATTCTCAAGAAGCCTCCAAATAGGCTTCTTGACAGAGTTTCTATAAAAATAATGCACTGCTAAAATGAGGATTTAAAAACTAGCACAGACTGGTGTTTTTCAAACCTAGTTATTCAGAATCAGTTCTTTGGGTCCAAAGCAGCATCTGCTTTTTGGCTCTCAGTGTAAAGTACTTCAGAAGTGAACCTGTTGAAGAACATGATGCAGTGAAGTCAGAACCAGAATTTGAGACATTTTTCTCTAATACTTTTCCTCTAAATACTTTTCACATCAAGTACAAGGCAGGAGTGAGGTTCTGCTGCTTTCGGGCATGTGTTTTCCATTCATGCATGAACATGTCATTAATGGTCAGTGTTTCCTTTAAAAGGATCACAAGGAGTAGGTGTCAGGAAGAAACCCAGGCAGAAAAACCTGGATGTTCTATAGCTTCTATAGTAGTGACAGTTCTGGATGTCACTGTAAGATGACATACAGTTATATACCTGTCATTCTCTTCTGCTCATTTCTGCAAACTCTTGAAGATGAGATAATTCAGCTTTAATTACTTAATTTTTAAACTATTTTTTCCTTTTTTTAGGAAAAGTCCTTTGGCACTATGACCAAAAACAAGTCAGATTTCCTAAGTCAGCACAGCACTGACTGTCGAATGTTTAGGCTTTGAGATATTTTGCTTAATTCATTGTCACTTAATGGAATTGCATTTTGTTTTCTTTAGCTCCAGAACAAACACTCATGATCGTTTAATCTGTGTAGTTTCCAAGAGTAAGCTAAAAAAAATACAGTAGATAATAAAGTCAGAAATGTAAAATAGATGGGATGATTGGAAATTCCCCTGAGGAAAGGACAATTCTATTCACTGTTTTCTCTTGTGCTATCAAGCTGTTTTTCTTGTGTGTGGAAGTCAGTGATCAGTCTGTGCTGCATCAGTTAGTGGATGCTTTTGGAATACAAAGATGGAGAAATGTTTGAGCAGAGCCAACAGCTCTGTTGAGGTTTTAGTCCTCATTTGTGTGAACTCTGGATCCCCTTGGTAAGAGGTACCACTTCCTCCCTTCTGTATCTGCTCGCTGAAGTATGAATCATTAGCCAGGGCTGAACTTCACAGATTCAAAAGGCAATTGGGTAAATTGCAGAGCTTTTTTCCCCGTTCTTCTCCTCCTTTAGGGGATGTCTGTTGGCTGTTTGTGAATACTTCTGTCAGAATATCAGATATTAATAATTGGTTATTCTGCAACTTAGGAAGGGCTGAGAACTGTCAGTAATTGATAGGCAAGTCTGGAAAGTGCTGAATTCTGTTTCTAGGGCTTGCAAATTCCCTGTGGGGATGTCACTCTAGGATGCAAACTCTGCATATACATAACTGTGTGTTTTCTTCCCTGCCCTCACAAATTAAAATCTTATCTCTCCAGGAAGTTTCAAAAGTAAAAGTTTAGAAGTTGCAATTCTTAGTAATCTTAAGCTAAATATGAATGAGGGATTGTATGTCTATATGGAGCTCTCTTCTGTGAGTTTCTTTTTAAATAACTTTGAAAGGTGGTTCCACTTCCTTCTCAAAAAGGGATCCTAGTAGTATGTGAATTTGTACTTTGCAAAATCTAAACTTGCTTCACTGATGAATAGTTCAGGTATCCTGAGCTAACAGACACATTATCTTCAAATGTCACAGACTTTGTAGAAGCTTTGCTTTAACCTCTGATTCTCAAACCAAACCCTAACAGAACTTTTTTTCTCAGAACTTAACCATCCTGCCTTCATTTTGCACACACCATCCTCAAGTTTCATCTTTATTGTCCCCAACAAGATTCCTAGAAAATAGTGGCCTAAACAGGGTGATTTGTTTTCCTGTCTGCAGTGAGCTGTTGTTCACTGTCATGTGCTGTTTCAGTCATAGTGAAGACATCTGGATGCTGGTGTGGGTCTGTCAGGAATGAGGGGGAAGGTGTGAATGAAGGAGATGAGAGAAGGTCCAGCAAAGGGCTATTGGTATGCTCAGGTAGGAGCCTCTAGTTGTATCAAACACAGTTCAGCCTGTCTGAGTAATGGTCATGATAATAGTCCAGGAGCTGGGTTAATCCCACAATTAGTGCCATACTTGTGGGTCTTGATACAGTGTCATTGTGAAGCAAATTGTTGCCAGGAATCAGCTTTCAAGGAGGAGCTATTTGTTGATGTTCCATAGTTGATCTGAAATCTAACTGGACAAGTTAATTCCATGTCTCATTCCCCGTGTTGTCCAGGGCTTACAGTTCAGACTGGAGTTAATTCCATGTCTCATTCCCCGTGTCGTCCATGGCTTACAGTTCAGACTGAAAAGCACATAAAAAGTGTGGCTCAAGTGCTTGCAAATATCCCTGGCAATGTTCAAAGCTAGGCTGGAGGGAACTTTGAGCAACCTGCTTTAGTGGGAGGTGTCCCTGCCCATGGCAGGGGGTTGGATTGAGGTATCTTTAAGGTCCCTCCCAACCCAAACCATTCTGTGATTTTGATTCTATGATTTATATCAGTTAGATTAATTTTCTGCATCAATGCCTCACTGTCTACTTTTTAAGATGTTTTAAGAGAGCATGTGCATTTTGAACAATCAGTTTTATAACAGCATTGGGAAGACTCATCAGTTCGTTGTGCAGCTAGGATTATTAGTATGGGAATTCTGCTTGTTGTCTGGAAGACCCAACAGAAAAGCACCCTGAAATTGTGACTATAATTATCAACTGAGATCAAACATTAGTATTAAAAATAAAAGCCTGTTTTATGTAGTTATAACCTTCTTAACAGAAGTGAAACTGATGTAGTCTAAAGATGACTGTACTGGCTTAAAGTATTCTTTCCATTCTTGTTTCTTTGCTTTTGCATAATTTTCAGTAAAACACAGTAGTTTTAGTGTCTGTTCTTTAGTTTATATGCCCAGCTTTTCTAATAACATTTCAATTTGTGTCATTTTAGGATGAGCTGTCTGATGTTAGCCAAACAGGCTCAAAATGTACTACTCCAGCATCCACAGCTGCTTCAGATGTACCTGTGCTGCCTGCTGAAACTCCTCAGAAGGAAAATGTGGAAGGGCTTGCAAAGGACACAGAGATGTCGAATGAGAAGCTGGATGCAGGCAAGAACATTGAAGTGCAGGTAGCTCAAGAGACAAGAAACGTGTCCACTGGTGAGCTGCTTTAACTTCTTAGTGTGTGGTTACTGTGGACCTCATATTTCATCAGTTATTAGATATCTTTTGTTGTACCACAAATGAGAAACATTAGAAACGTTCATTTTTTTGCTCAATATTTTAAGGAGTACAAAATATTGGTAAGAACTGTGTTGTTTCTCTGTGGCTTTAGTCCTTTGTCCTTTAGAATCAGAATTATTTATGACATTTCCTTGGTACTTACCTAGACAGGAAGCATCATGAGGTGATAGACATGTTGGTTTCAGTTGCAGAAGTAGTTGAAAATAACTACAGTTGGATGATTTATGTTAAATTCAGGAAAGACTCAGAAATTCCAGTGTCTGCACTAGAGTATCAGAATCTATAGGTCTTCTCATTAATTACCTTGATAAGTCTTTGATCAGAAGTCCACTAAGCTGAGGGTTGATTAATAACAACTAATTGTATTTAGTATGTCATGATGGTTTGGTTTATTGAGATGTTCTACTTGCTTTTCCCTAGGGGGAAATGAAAATGAAGAAAAATCTGAAGTTCAGGCAATCATTGAGTCAACTCCAGAGTTGGATATGGATAAAGATCTGAGTGGATATAAGGGTTCCAGGTGAGTTGTGGGTTGTGATCTGAGTAATAAGACAAGTTTTAGAAGGTGCAAGGCTTTGATTTGGAGCTTGCAACTTGTAACTTGTTCAGAAATTTTTACCAGACTAAGATCCTGCATTATATAACAAATCTCCTACTTCTGTGACCTTATTTCCCTAAATTCCTCAAGAGGTTTTAAGTGCAACAGCTGTTCTTTATTCTGTTGCTGTGCCTGATGAGTATTCAGGGTATTTCATGCTATGGCAGAATTAAGAATGCTTAAATACTTTTTCCATATTTCCCAAGCACAGGGTCTGTACCAAAAAGCCTTTTCTCCCTAGATCAAGATTTCAAGGTACTAACAGTTTCCAACCTGTGCCCTTGTGTTTTCACCTGTATCTTTAGAATCTGGATTTCTGACTGATTTTGCAAATATTACAGCATTCACTTATCAGATTCTGGTGTATAATCTCAGTGTTGACAGAATGCTTTTCCCTGAGTCTGTTTCCGTGCAGGCTCTTGCTTGTGACGGATAACATCTCTTTCCAAGCTCTATAGCCCCATAAAATAAACAGATGCTGTTTTAGCAGCAGGGAGTGCCTGATCTTTTAGGCAAGCCCTGAACAATTCAGGCTCTAGTTACAAGTCTGTCAAGTGTATTATCTGTTTGTGTGTTTCATTCTTGTGGTGAGATGGAAAAAGTCACCTTGTAAAGTGAAGGTTAATGGTGTAAGAGCTTGGTGTGAAAGGAGCCTCTTTTGTGGCCAGAGGAATATTTTGATCTCTGACTCTTTGGTTCTCTTGCATTCTTGTTATATTAAATGACTTCCAGTTTGGCTGAGCTGTCTGTTCTTGAGGCATTTGAGCTGACTAAGTCCTAACAGGGCTGAAACTTGATATGCTTTAATTTACTAAAATCCTGCCCTGCTCAATATCAGCAACTACTTCAAATTTGAGATCTTGATGCAAAAGTAGTGTTTGAAATTACTTCGGGGAGTTGTAAGCCAGCTGAAAGCTGCTGGGTTTTGTTTGGGGTAACAAACGAACTACTGGTAAAAATACAGAGAAAACTTTCCTCATTGTGGGAATGTTTTCTTCCTGCTTGTTCATGTCCTGTGTGATTCTCTGCTCAGCACTCCGACCAAAGGCATCGAGAACAAAGCATTTGACCGTAACACAGAGTCACTCTTTGAAGAGCTGTCATCTGCTGGTTCTGGCCTAATTGGAGATGTGGATGAAGGTGCAGATTTACTGGGTAAGAAAGGTTATTTAAAGATGCTGTGTACAGGAATTTTCCTTGTTAGTGGAGTGCTTAATTATTCTTGCTGGATTTATTGTTAGGCTTCATTTGCATTACAGTCGTTTGAGTAGCATCCTAAGGCACTCATTGGAATGCAAAACCAGGAGAAAGTGTTTGTTCTTTCTTTCAGTATAAAGATGTCAGCCTTAACCTTTTGGGGCACTTCTTACACTATTCTCTCTTTAGTTTTTCCTATATGTTCTCTGGTACACAAGAATTTTTATCTCAAGGAAGGACTTTGTGTCTTGAACTGGTTTTAGGTAGTTTAATTCAGATTGTGCCTGATCTGTAATGGCCTGGCTTTGGATGTCTAAGGATTTTGACTTGAAACAGCAAAATGCCATTGTGGTAATTTGAGAATCAAACCATGAATTGAAAGGGAACCCACATTCCTCTTCCCCCTAAGCAGCTTGCTGCTACTTCTGTGCTGACTGACCAAAACATGAGTTTGGGGAATATGAGTTGATCAAGAGCAAAAAAGGTCATCAGAAGAATGATCTTTCTATAAGCAGTATAGCAAGATAAATTTGGCCATATCATTGTTCAGGCCTCATTTTGAAATAATGAAAGCTGGTACTATGGAATGTGGAAAATGCAGATGCCACTCTTGGGTGTTTTAGAAATGGGCTGTGTACAGAAAATCAGCAGATTGTTTGCTTCTGTTGTCTGACCCAGCAAAATTACAGATTGTGAGGAGTTTTTAGAACTCCTGTGTGCAATCTGGATTGCTGGTTGTTCAGTGTTTCACCAGAAACTTAATTTACATCAAGCAGGTGATGTTTTTGCAAAGTGTTACTCACTAGGAGTAATGGGCCCATCTCCAGTCTGAGATGGATTTTCTTTGTTGTCACTCTGCTGAGCAGTGAGGACCATCACATCCATCTGAAACTCTTGGATGTCACTCCATTGTCACAGGGACAACCAATCACACATTCTGCATGCAAAAAATACAGATACTGGAGAAGTATTAACATAGAGCAACTTCCATCCCTTAGCTAACCTGATAAATTGATTAAAGAAATCAAATGACTGCCAGGACATCCTGATCCACAGTGCTTTGTTCTCCATGGACAAAAAATAATGGACTTTGTCACTGACTGGATGACTATTTTCTGTAAAACTGCTGCTGGAAACAGCAGTGTGTGCACACTGAGCTCGTGGTTGTACCTGCGTTTGGTATGCAGAATGTGTTGGTCTGAAAATCTTCCTTTGGAACTGTCATTTCACTGTGAAGACAACTAGAGTCCCAATAGTGATTGAAAAGCCACATCTGCATCCTGCATAGTCAGTGTGTTTCAAGCCTTTGGATCTGTTCTTAAATGAGCATTAAACTTCAGTTTGGAGTTGTGTAAAAGTAGTTAATTGGGATTCTCTAATCTGTTTTCTCTTGGGCTGCATACCCAGGGGAATATTCTGGTGTGTATGCTTCTTTTTTCAAACAATCTTTGAAATCTGTTGCTTCTCCAGTGAGGCTTTCTTGGCTGCTGCTCTCATAAAGTACATTCTCTGCATTTTTTCCTTGCTTGGTAACTTTTTTTTTTTTTTTTGCCGTTGCACTTTGGCTTTCTAGTTTTTGTTCTTGCTTTATAAAGGATCCTGAAACCTGCTGGAAGTGATCCTATGTACTTTTATCTGTGAATACTGAAAATGCTTAAAAAGCAATAGCT
>NW_008688921.1:73855-88731 GCF_000695815.1 Acanthisitta chloris | reverse complement strand
AGGGAATTTCTCCAGACATTGATAAAGTAACAATAGCTGATCTAAGTTGCTTCACTATTGAATGTCATTTACTTTTAATCCAAAACCCAGAGAGGGAAATTCCAAAAGAGAGAACTTTGGCTTGCATGTCTATTTATAGATACCTTATTTTTGTTATCCAAATATCTCTTAAGTCTTCTGTTACCAAAGTTGCTTAGAGGATTGTGTTCATGAAGTCTTTTAAAGGCCTCCACCATTAAGATATCTTTTCTATTCGTGATGTTAATCTTGAATTAACATGATTCTGCTGTTGTCAGTGTGGTAATTATTTTGCTGTGCAAGATGCAAAATAATTATTCTCTCCTGAAAGTGTCTTTTTAAAAAATCCTTGCAAAAGATAGGGTGGGAAATTAATTTCCAGAAATTTAACTAATATTGAAGTAGTTACATGAAAAGTTCGCTTTTTTCCGTAGTATCATATTGATTTGAAACTCTTCCTGAATGGCTTAGCATTTCTTCCAAGTACTGTGCTTCTAAATTATTTCACAGAAAATGGGACTTTTATTAAGTTACTGATTTTTCTGAGAGGTCTAACCAGTAGAAGTGGTTGTGACAAGCTTGACTTCTTAAATATCTCTTGCATACAAATCCTGCTTCAAATCACATCACATTCCACTTCAAATTTTTGGTGGTGGCTTTGTTTTAATTCGCTCTTACTTCATAAGTCTAAATCTTTTACTGCTCTTCTCTCATACTACACCTTACATGAAATGTTTCTTGTTCTTGTTTTTGCTCTACATGGAATGCATGGGCTTTAAAGACCATAATTTCTTTGGTAAGGTATCATTTGCTCTGGGGAAATCTGCAGGGCTTTCACAATCTGAGCTTTATTCAGCATGTCTTGTGTCTCTAACTGATAGGCTTTTGTATCTAACATGGTATAAAAGACAGTTGAGCATTTAAAACGTAACTTTTTTGTGAACTAACACTTCTGCAGTATTTGTGTTTGGTTTTTGATGTGCTAGTGCTGTAACAGCTTCAAAATCCACAGAGTAGGTGGAGGCAGCACCAGCCATAAGGCTGTGGTTAGCCAGGGATGTTTAGGCTTTTAGTGAAGTCAGATTGGGAAGAAGGTGGAGGGGAAAGCTAATTGTAGAAGGTAGGTCCTGAAACTGGAGATAGCTCACAGTTCTGACAAGTTTGTCCTAATTAAAATTCAGTTGGCTTTAGACAGTGGCAAAACTTAAGTTTTGTAAAAACATCCATTTTCTTTGCTAATTTCTTGTGTTTGTTTCCTTTGGAAAGGAATGGGGCGTGAGGTTGAAAACCTTATTTTGGAAAACACTCAGCTGTTGGAGACAAAGTAAGTGATAATGTTTATGTAAAAAATACTGACTTGCTGTTATTTCATTGTATCTTCAGTGTCTTCTTACACAGTTGAAATACAAATGTTGTTTCAGTCCTAAGAGTAGTGGTGGTGTAAATATTTTGGACTTGGAGGTCTATTTGGTTAAATACATAGCTGAGTTGATATTCTCCTAGAAATTAAGGACCTAAGAAGGAAAAGCTGCTTTTTATCCTTGTAAGGCTACAGGAAATGCAGTGCTCTGTCCTAATGAGATCAACTCCCTGTCAGAGAGTGCAGAAGCTAATCCATTGGAGCACTGTTGAGGAATTTAAGCAAACTGTTCTGGTTTATCTGGACTTGATTCTTAATGCAGAGGTGTGACTGTGTTTGAACATTTGAGACTTGGGGGGAGAGGGTTTGACCTCTCAGAAAGCTGTAGCTTTTTACAGCAGCTTTATGAAATGTGTAGGGCTGGAAGAACAAAATCGTGCTGAAGCTAAACTGTGAGACCATGATCATCCTTGTAATGGTGTAATTTCTGTGTTTGTGTAGAAATGCACTGAATGTAGTGAAGAATGATTTGATAGCAAAGGTGGATGAATTGACCTGTGAGAAGGATGTACTGCAAGGGGAATTAGAGGCTGTAAAACAAGCAAAGCAAAAGCTCGAAGAGAAGAATAAGGAACTGGAAGAAGAGCTGAGAAAGTGAGTCTGATTCCATGGTTGTGAAAAAGAAAGAAGAAGCAGCTCTACTGTGGTATTTAATGCAGCTATTTTTTATTTTGTGTTTAGAGCTCGTGCAGAAGCAGAGGAAGCAAGACAGAAAGCTAAAGAGGATGATGATGTAGGTGTCTGTGTGTGTGTATTTTTGTACATGCAGTTCACAGTGGGACATTACAAGTCCTCAGGCATTCAGTGGGTGCTCCTAAACTTTAACTGCTTAATAAGTAATGGTAAAGTTCCTCTGTGTATAGAAAAGACAGAAGATCTAAAGAGCACAAGTAAACTTAAACTACAGTGATTAGTTTTCTTCCTTTCCTCTCTGCCCATTATTGTGTCACGTTCTGTTTGAAGAACTGCTTTCATTCAGATTTCACTGCATACAAGGGATGGGAGGAGAGGAAGGTGAAATTGAGTCAGTTTTACAAAGGCTCAAATGATTTGGAATCTGGAGTTGTGCCCTAAACTGACTCTTATCAGAAGGCAGAGGTTGACTCTGCAAGGCCCTGGTGTGCTCCTTTGTTCCTCCTATGTTTGCCTTTCTGTGTGTGCAGAGTGATGTCCCCACGGCTCAGCGGAAGCGTTTCACTCGCGTGGAAATGGCTCGTGTCCTGATGGAAAGGAACCAGTACAAGGAGAGGCTGATGGAGCTCCAGGAAGCTGTGCGATGGACTGAGATGATAAGGTAAAGATTCTTCTAAAATCTCTGCTAGAAATCCCTGGATTTTACAAACTCTTGATTTTCAGCTGCAGAGTGATCTGGTCAGTAGTTAATTACATTCTGCTTAGAATCATAGAAGCATAGAATCAACCAGGTTGGAAGAGACCTGAAAGGTGATCGAGTCCAGCCCTACCTGCTTGTTTCTCTTATGCCCATGAATAACTTTGGTTTTAAATTATGGGCATAGAACTTGTCAAAATTGGCTCTTGGTCAGACCTCAGTGAAGTCGTGTGACTTCATATGATGTGGAATAAGCATCCCTTGAAGAAATGTGTGTATTTTGGAACAGTTAGAAAAGTTAATAACTGCAAACAACATTAGTTTGGTGGGCAGGAAAAACTCCTCTGTGTGCACATACCTTAAAGCTGTGGGCCCTGCTGTCAGCTGAGATGTCAAAACAGGGATTACATAGTCTTCATATTGAGTGTAATCCCTTTGGAGGGACTTGGATTAGAATCTTAGAAGCATCAAGGTTGGAAGAGACTTTTAAGATCATCAAGTCTAACTATCCACCAGGACTACGACTGTAACTCCTAAACCTCTGAACCACATCACCCAGTGCCAGATCTAGACACCTCTTGAACACCTCCAGGGATGGAGCAAACCTATTCCAGGTCGTTCAGTGGAAAACAGAGTTTTAAAGCTGCGCAAGTTTTGTTCAATAGAAGCAAGAAAGACGATGATATGGTCTCGTTGCATCCTGAATGCTGAGTTGTTTGGAAGGTGTGATTTAAAAACAATAGTCGTCTGTCGTGAGCTCAGCCCAACTCGTCCTTGTCCCTTCTGTCCCTTCTGTCCGCGGGAGCAGAGTCGCCTGGCGCCGCCTGCCGGACAAATACTGCAATGACACCCAAGGGTCCCTGCAGCCCTCCTGAGCCTTTGGGACTCGAGAGGAAAATGCATATTCCTAACAGAGATGATCTGTTTTTCTATAGCGATTATCTGCTCTAGAAAATCCTCTCCTATCTCTGTTAACATATCTATGGCTCCAGGACCACTCACTTTATCATGTATTTACTGATGTGTTGAAGAATGAGGGATTTTAAAACGAAAAGCAATATTAAAAAATAGGAGGCAGAAGAATTTAAAGTGGTTTGCTGCTTTCTTTTAGTTGTTCTAATTGCAAAGTGTTACACAGATTTATCCCTTCTGTCTGAAGAGCACTTGCCAGTTGTGTTTAGGGTGCAAAGAAATGTGGATGAAGTTTATTATGTAACTTCAGTTCACCTCGTGGGAATTTCAGTGTTGGGGTCTGATCAGAAAAGCAGTGGCAAAGTGAAGAAACAAGCTTTGTTACTTTTGCTATGTTACCCTTTTATAAAAAAATATGGGTTACACACTGTTCCTTTCCTTTCCCTTTTTTAATTGATGCTTACTCAGTAAACTTGGAATTCATTTCTTGTAGAGCGTCGAGAGAAAATCCAGCCATGCAAGAGAAGAAGAGATCAAGCATTTGGCAGTTGTAAGTATTGAAACACAACTCACTGGCAAAAAATAAGTAAAAAGACCCTAACCAATTAGCTGGCACATTTGTGTATGTTAGCTAATTATCTTTTGGCAGATGAAGATGTCTTAACTGTTCTCCTCTTGTTACCCAGCATGCCAGCTCGGTAAGACTGGTCTTGAAGACAAAATGTATCGTAAGCTGCATCACGTAGTGAAGTGTCTGTGCACTTTGTGAAGTTAAATGCCAAAGTGCTGGAATCTTTTTCTAGCTGAATATGCACCAGGACTCTTGTTCTGAACATTTTTCTGGAATTTTTTGAACGATGAAAAGTAGAAAGCTGAATAGCACGTGTGGATTGCATTTATCTCAGCTTCTTTTCCCTCTGTTGAAGTACAGCTTACTGGTTGTTACATTTTCCTTGCTAACTTCTTTCAATCTAAACCAGTGTTTTTCCCAACAAGATATTTGTCAAATAATCCTTCTGGTGTTGTGGTTTGCTCATAACTATTCTATCTTCCTGCCTAGAAATCTGTGAGGGTTTTAAGTGCTCTCTGCATGAACTAATATGCTGCATAAACATGTCTCCTAGGTGTGATATTCACATCCTAATTTTCTTGGTTTCCTGTAGATGTTAATTCAAGACAAAGGCCCCATTAAATTTGATAAACAAATGGGATAATAACTCTTTAAGAATTTTTCTCACTGACATGGGTTTCTGTGCTCTGAGAGCATTGCTGAGTGTGTGGTGGCTGCTGCTATGTTGGGCTCCAGTTTCTTAGTTTAACTGTCTTGAGCAGACTGGCATATGCAGTGTTTTGCCTGCATAGTCAAATTTGGATGTCTCTGACAAATCTTGACTCTTTTTTTTTTTTTTTCCCTTCTAGTTTTAGCAGGCTCTTCAGTTCATCCAGCAATACAGCAAAGAAACCAGAACCTCCTGTCAATGTTAAATATAATGCTCCAACCTCACATATTACTCCATCAGTCAAGAAAAGAAGCAGCACCTTATCTCAATTACCCAGTGACAAGTCGAAAGCCTTTGAATTCCTCAGTGAAGAGTAAGACATTTTGGTTTTCTAACACTAGATATGCTCCAGCAAGTGTTTACTCTTTTAATCCTCTGAGATTACTAGCATGCTGCTAAGTGAAGTATCATGTTCTCCTGAAATGAGTGTTGATACATAAGAACTCAAGGTGGTGCAGACTGCAGTGCACAGCAGTGGGTGAGTGCTCTGGGTACCTGGCAGTAATGTTCTGTGTGGTAACTATCACTGTCTTTCATAAAAGTGTGTTTAGGCAGCACTTGGTACACTTTATATGCAAGTGCTGTAGCTAAGCAATAGCTGTACAGGTGCTTTAAATTCAGTGGAAAAATAAGCCAACATGAGTCAGGCTAACAAACATCTCTAACTGTTTTTTTTTTCCTCTGTTTTTGGCAATATATTCTTTTGATTTGCAGCTTTTAAAGCTCCTCATAGAGGTCCATAACCCTCATTAATTTTTTTAAGGATGCTGTAACAGACTTTCTGGGTTTGCCTGTCTTTCACAGGCCCCTTAGAAACAGAGCACAGGAAACCTGGTATTCTATAGGTGATGTGTGAAGAGCTAGGGATGTCCTTGGCCACCCAGTGCTTCCACAGAGATCTTAGTGAGCTTAGCAGCAGCTCCCATTGCACAAAGATTTCTGAAGAGCATCAGTAAGAGGTTGTGTCACACTGGTCTGTCCCCAGGACTGAAGCCAGTTTAGCCTCGCGCAGGGAGCAGAAGAGGGAGCAGTATCGCCAGGTGAAAGCACACGTTCAGAAAGAGGATGGCAGAGTGCAAGCATTTGGCTGGAGTCTACCTCAGAAGTACAAACAGGTATTATGCTTATGTTTTCAAATATAGTGGCAACAGCTTTGTGATCTGTGATATTGGAGTGGGGTGTGGTTTCACAACTTGTGTTTGGGCAATTCCAGGACTTTTTTGTTGGAACTTTTTCAGTAAAGAATCTAAGGAAAACCACAATGCCAAACTCATGTTTAATAAAGTCTGAGCAACTGATTCCTGAGACTGTAAACCTCTCTTCAAGGGGAAAGCTTTTCCATTTTGGTGTTTGTTTTGTTTCTTTTGCCTAGGTGGCAAATGGTGGCCAGGGTGAAAATAAGATGAAGAACTTACCTGTACCTGTTTACCTGAGACCTTTAGATGAGAAGGATTCTTCTATGAAGGTAAGATATTTACAGTGGTGATGGAGAGACTTGGACAACTTGCAGCTTGAATATTTTTTAGACTCAATTGCATTCTTTTTGAAATGAAGTTGTTTCTTTTCAAAGCATAGTGAAGGAGAATTTAAGCTTCAGAAGAAATGAACATGACTATTTGTGATGAATTCCTTAACATGGACTGCAAATATATAATGTTGATATAACTTTAACAATATTGTGCCTCTTTTTATTAGCTGAACATTTAAGTGAAATATTTCTTTTTCCTCCAAGCTGTGGTGTGCTGTAGGGGTGAACCTGTCAGGAGGGAAAACACGAGATGGAGGGTCCGTGGTTGGTGCTAGTGTGTTCTACAATGATGTGACTGGTGTGGATGCAGATGGCAACAAGCAGCAAACAGGATCTCAGAGTAGCTTAGATAGACTAGACCAGGAGCTCAAGGTAAGACACGTTTGACAATTTGTATAAACATCTTTACTGTGTATCTGTAGAGTAATGAAGTATTTTGTAATGAGGTTTATTGGTAACAAATAGATTTTTCTTGAGTAGTCACCAGCCTAAGATATTTGTTATTGATTCCAGCTCTAAAAATACAGTGATTCTTCCCTGTGTGCCAGCTTGTTGGCAAAGCTGAAGAGCAAATCCATCATACATGAGAACCATGCACTGCTTATATCAATGCTGACTCCTTTGAAAGGCATTTGTGACAGAATTGTTCATGTTCTGACTGCCATTTAAGGATAGGTTTTTAAGGTGTCTGTGCCATTGTTTAAACATACATTAGTCTTCATGTTTTTGTGAAGAAGCAATGAATGGAATTCATAGTAAGGGCATAAAAACAAAGGCTTAATTTCAAAGTGCTTTGGGACATCACATTGATCTGTGGTGGTACTGAGTATGGCAGCTGGCATGGCAAGAGCCTTCTGGTCTAACTGTCATTGTGCAGTGTAATTATTTTCTAGTTTTTATATAAATAGGAAATATGAGGGGATTTTATATTTCAAATACACAGAGAACAAGTAACTACATGTAATTTTACAATGGCATTGAAGATATTTAGCTTACCACATATTTATGTATATTTCTGTAGTTGAACATAAAAGATCAAAGGGAATAGTTCTATTCTTGTCCCCCTTCCTGTTGTTCACTGCTGTTCTGCCTTTATTCTCCCTCAGGATCAGCAGAAGGAACTGAAAAATCAGGAAGAATTATCCAGTCTAGTTTGGATCTGTACTAGCACACATTCTGCTACAAAAGTTATCATCATCGATGCCAATCAACCAGGGAATATTCTGGACAGTTTCATTGTTTGCAATTCTCATGTGCTTTGTATTGCTAGTGTGCCAGGTAAGGGCTTGGGCTGCTCTACCTCATGCTTTTTTTAACTGCTTCTTACTCAGATTTTCTTATGCAATAAAATGCTAAAGATTTGTTACTTAGTGTGATAAAATGGTACTGCAACACAGCAATAAGAAGTGCTTAGTTGTAGGAAAAACTATTGGGTTCCTACTCTACTGTTCCACTCTTTAGTTGGCTCTTGGCCCAAGTTAACTCAAAGGTAGAGAGATGTCAGCAGCCAAAAGGAACTGTTCTGTCTGATGCATTATAAATTGTGCAGTAGTGCCAATGTTTTCTGGAACTGTGAACATCCCAAAAAGAAAAGTGTGTTGTTTGCTTTTTTGACCTCTTCAGCCTCTTGAAGATAAGTAGCAAGTCTTGGAGCTTCCTGCAGAGGGAATCCTTGTGGCATTGAGAATTTTAAGTCTTAGAAGTATGAGAGGGTTGTACAAGAGAAAAAAAGCTTTTCTTCCAGAGCAAAGGATCTGTGGCAGCTAAATTCTTCATAAAGATGTGGATAGGTATCCCTGCATATATGCAGTGCTATGAAATCTAATTTTAATGGATATGTAATCAAAATAATAAGCTATTTGGAATGCTGTAACTTGAAATAGGGTGGATGACAGTCAGATGTGTAATGTATGGATATTGCCTTTGTTTTGAGAGCTTTGTAACATCATCTTTCATGTTTGCTGATCATGTTTCACTACCTTGTAGATAGGTATCTGCATGTTTTATCTCAGTTGCTGGAGAGCTCCTTCAGTTTGAAGCTTAGTGTGTTACTAGATAGAGAAGTGACTCAGCTCTATCCTTGTGAGAAACACATGAGTTGAATCTCTTCCAGGGGCAAGGGAAACAGACTATCCTGCAGGAGAAGAAGGGTCTCAAGAAGCAGATCCCAGCCAGGTGGACAAGTCATCTCTGTGTGGCAGTATGACCAGCAACAGCTCTGCTGAGACTGACAGCTTGCTGGGAGGGATCACCGTGGTTGGCTGCACTGCAGAGGGTGTCACAGCAGCTCCTGCAGCTCAGGACACCAATGGTGGCTCTCCAGTGGCAGATAAACAGTCAGGTATGAACACCCTAGGTGTGTCAGGGATGACCAAACACCTCCAGGTGTAGCTGAAAATGAATGGTGCCACTGTTTAATGTGGTAGTGGGCTTACACATAAACCTGGTACTCTGTGATCTGTAAATCTGATATACTTGCAGTGTGTAATTGTAGCTGAAAACTTTGTGGAAGTGATATTAAATGGGTATAGGCAGTTGCTTCTTGCAGATTATTTTGAGAGAACTCTCTTGTGCATGGTCTAAAGAGAGGTTTTAATTTATGCAGTGTTTGAAATGCAGATCTTGCTGACAGATGACTAGAGAGAAGGTGAATAAATGCTTTGAATTTTATCAAGTCTTAACAGAGATATAAGTGGAGCTGCTTACTTTATAAACATTCTTACTGTTTTGTGTTGTATGCCCTGCAGAGCTGTTTGGTGATCTGATTGTCAGTGGATATGTGGTGGTTGGACTTGTTCACTGCTGTTCTAGTTCATCACTTAAAGGGAAATGTGTGCCATCAGTCACTGGGTTGATACTTAAAGTGCATTTGACACTTGTTTATATAGTGCAACCTGCTAAAGTTTGGGTGTTTCTGATCTTTTTTTGTTAGGTGAAATATAACATCTGGATTGTGACTGTCTGGTTATTACAGCTCTTCACCTAAGTTTTACGTATCAAGTTGTTGAAAGTTTTTCAAATTTGTTTGTTTCATAGATATGGCAACTGAAAGTAATTCAGTAGATGAGAACATTCCAACAGCAGAAGAGGCAACAGAAGCCACAGAAGTCAATGCAGGGACAGGAGAAGACACAGCTGATATTGCACAAACTGGAGTCTACACAGAGCATGTCTTTACAGATCCTTTGGGAGTGCAGCATACAGAGGCATCTCCAGTGTACCAGCCTAAGTACATAATCACAATCCTCACACCTCTTGAAATGTATTTCAGAAGAAAAATATAATGTTTGTAGGAACATAGCATGGAGACAAAATTACTCCTCTTTTTTTCTTGTTAAGTGTGTTGAGGTTTCTATAAGTAGTCTTGGTACAAGGCACTCTGCTTTGTGACTCTTCTGCCATTCCCAATAAGATCAGACAGGCTTAAATGGAACCTGTTTTTCTTTATATAAGTCAATGTCCACTTGAAGAAATTCATTGTTACTGCTGGTTTTATCTGTATCATACTCTCATGTACAGTTACTGTGTTTTTAAATATCTTATGTGCCTCAAAAACCAGTGTGGGAACTAGCAGCAGTGAAGTAAATACCTAGGTTATAGCCTGAGTAATCTGTGCATTTCATTAAATGTATTTTAACTGTTTGGTTTTTTTCTAGTACTGAGTCAGAGTTATATAAAGATGTTGCAGTTTTGCCAAATGAGCAAGATCTAGTGAGAGAAGAAGCACAGAAAATGAGTAGCCTTTTACCAACCATGTGGCTTGGAGCACAGAATGGATGGTAAGGAAGTCCTAATCTCATTACATTTATCTGTAATAATTGCTTTAAACTTGCTTCTTGTGCCTGCAGGCCTGATAACTGTCTCGAGCCAAGATTAAGTGCAGGAAGATCTCAAGAGAGCCAAAACCTTGTGTGCTTTGCTGCATTTAGGCACTATAGAATTCAAAGAAAGTGGTGTAGCTGATGAGCAAGCACTTTTTGGTGGATAACACTTCATCTGCAGAAAAGTTCTAGGGTTTTTTTTGTAGTCAAAGAAATCGTTATGGTCTGATAACTCCCTAACTTTCAATAGTTGAACATGTTAGAAAAATACATTGTACTTTTTGCTGCAGATGGATCTGCAAAGGTTGTTTGTAACATTTAGGCCTCTGAAAACCCATTCTGCTGCTCGTGCAGTTCTTCCTTTCAGTCTGTACATAGTTCCCAGTGGAAGATGAAAACTTATTTTCCCTTTGATTGTGGATTTCAGTTATAGGGGTTTTGCTTGTGGTTGTTTTTGTCTGGTAGTGCTTTTAATGCCTCCTGATTTGTCTTTGCAGCCTGTATGTTCATTCGTCAGTGGCCCAGTGGAGGAAATGTGTTCATGCCATTAAACTTAAAGATTCTATTCTCAGTATTGTGTAAGTCCTGAAAGAATGTCATGTAAATCATAAATGAATTTCTGTTAAAATACTTGCAAAGTAGTTTTCTATTTCCTCCTCAGATATTGGGAATGTCAGTTGCCATAACTGCATGCATGCTCTTTGAGGGACAGTGGAAAACGTTTGGGGAGTAAGGAAAAGGAATCTTGTATCAGCTGGAAATACATAGCCCAAAAGATGAGCTGTAGCTGTTTACTCAAAACAGTCCTAGGTTGCTGTCCTTGATGTTTCCTTCAGGCATTGTAGCTAGATACATTTCAAGCTTTCTGAAGTGGATTTTGAGACCCTGTTACCTCCTTTCTCTTGAGCTGTAGAAATCCAAACACTATTGTGTTTGCTAACGTGACTGTAAAAATATGCTGAAATATAAAATGCATGTACCTTACTTCAAACTTGCCACTTGAGCAATGCAGTCTAACAGTGTATATTGTTGTGCCTCCTTTTTTTTTCCCCAGACATGTAAAAGGAATAGTATTAGTTGCACTAGCTGATGGAACACTAGCAATCTTTCACCGAGGAGTTGGTAAGCATTCTGTGAGATCTGAAACCCAGGGAAGTTGTAACAGTATTCAGGAAAGTAATGTGCCATTTTTAAGTAGTGTTTTGATAATATATCCCCCAATGGCTTTTTTACAGGTTGTCATGAGAAATCTTTCTAGTTATTTCAGTTGCAGATTCAGGTACCGTTTTTGCACTGTCCTGGTGCTCTTAATTTAATTCTTTTTTACTCTGAAATGGAGAATGGGATATAGCTGAGCTAAACAGTGAGAAGTCATTTGAAAGTCCACTTTGATCATCATCTCTTTTTCATCATGCTCAGTAGTCATGTCTTTTGTTTTATTAGTGTTAATATATGCCTCTGGCCAAGTCCTTCAATGAGAATTTTGTAAACATCCCTTCAGAATCTCTGCCCAAACTACTCCTGAACCAGTTCCATGCTTCAACCTCCAGAAATAGGACCTGGAGGGGAAGATCAGACTGAGTAACTGGAACTCACCTGTTGGCTTGTTTCTAAGCCAGCCTATTCATTTGCTCTTTTCCTTGTGATGTTACATCCCTGTGCTCAGCATTGAAAAGAATTCAAAGGGCTGCACACCACTATGAAAGATGCATCTGGGCTGAAAATTTTTGGTGGTTTTATTTTATCGTGTTTATTTTAAGGAATCAAACTCTAGTGGCTCACAATCCTTAAGGATCTCGAGTGACTGTCAGGGATGATCTGTGGCTTAACTCAGGCTGCAGAAGAATTGTACTTGGTGTTGAATCTTTTAGTAGATTTCAGGTGCCTTTTTTAAGATCTTGCAGCATATTTTAAAAAGCTCTTGCTGCACTGGCCAACGTTTCTGTGTTCAGCCAAGCAGCAAGTGCCTTGAGCTGTGTGGGAAGCTGTTTGTTGTCATGTGTACTGGGGCCTAGCCAAGCCAAGCATTGAGCACTAGGTAACTTTGCTGTTTTGCTGGGTTTTGAACATGAATCACTGTACAACCTTATTAAAAAACAAAGTATCATTTGGGATGTTGGTAGTTCCTGTAACTAGTTGCTGTTTTCTCAGTGAGGTGCCTAGTCATGAATTTGTGTTGACTTATCCAGATTATTACAATGCATTGAAAACAATTAGACTGTTAAGATATTTGCTCCTACTTTTAAATTATGCTTAAACTCATAGAAACCTGTGCTTAGTTTTTCTTTTGCTTCTGTTTTTCAAGATGGTCAGTGGGATTTGACAAACTATCACCTCTTGGACCTGGGCCGGCCGCACCATTCCATACGGTGCATGACAGTGGTGCATGACAAGGTCTGGTGTGGCTACAGGAACAAAATCTATGTTGTTCAACCAAAGGCCATGAAAATAGAGGTAAGTTAAAGTGGTAATTAAAATAATTAAATGCTAAATTGGGGCATATGGATCTTGGGCTGTGACAGCAGGACCTCATGCCAAAAAGGCTCCTGGAGGAGGAAACTGGAGGGGGTTGGGTGTGATGTGTAAATGTAGACACAGTAGGAAACTACAGCTATGAGATCACACTCAGAGAAGGGAATCAGCAATTCTACTGTTACTTTGCCAGCATCATATGGGAGTTGTAGCTAAGCTAAACACTTGTGGTCTTGCAAATCAAAGGGTCATGGTTGACTTAATTGCCAGTATTGGCAGTGTATGAGTAACAAAGAAATCTTTCCACTTTCCTTTGTTTCATCTAATTTAAACTCCAATGTTTCGTAGAAGTCATTTGATGCTCACCCAAGGAGAGAAAGCCAAGTGAGGCAGCTGGCATGGGTGGGTGATGGGGTCTGGGTGTCCATTCGTTTGGACTCCACCCTGCGCCTCTATCACGCGCACACGTATCAGCACCTGCAGGACGTGGACATTGAACCTTATGTAAGCAAAATGCTAGGTAAGTTGGTGAGAAAAACTGATGGAATCTTACAATTCTTGCTGCCTGGAGCTTTCTTTTCCCATTATAAATCAGGGAGCTCTCACTGCAAATGTGGGGCAAGGGTAGGTGGAAGGCCAGGCCAGTCAGTTTGTGGAAGTGAGTCCGGAATTACAAGCCTAAGTCTGTCTGTGAGGCATGATGGGAGTGATAGGTCTTCTATTACAGCCTGGTGTCTAAGGTGTCCTTAAAAAACTTAGAACTAATGAGGAAAATGGTGTTTGGGTTGGGCAGGCATCGATGGAGACACTAAAATCTTTCTCTTCTTTACTGTACTGATGCCTTTTCTAAAAGCTAAAAATGAGAAGAATCTATTACTTGCCTGGGAAAGTTGCCTCTTTTTCAAGAAAATGCAAAATAGCAATTTTTAATTGCTATTGAACCAAAGAAGCTTTCTGAATTTTTCATTAATATCTATATAAGAGCATTTTGACCACCAGCATAACACAAGTGCAGGTAATTGGGCCCTTGGGAAATCCTTTACAAGTCACTGCTGCACCACTGACTTAGCTGGTCAGCCTTCTGCTCCCCTCATCTTGCTGATGGATGAGAACCCATTATCTTACATCTGTGAACTCACTTTTTTTTGTTTTAAAAGCTGGTAAGCCCCAAAAGATTTTATTGTGCAGCATTATGGAGCTGTTACACCTTTTTTGCTTTCTCATAGTTAGACTCTTGCAGTGTAGGTTCACCACTTAATAACAGTGTTGTAGCCTTTTAGGTTATCTTTCCAACTTAAATGTACTCCACTGCTTTGTTTCTGTATCCAGTGGGAGGGAATTACTTGTGTGTGGTTTGGGAGTTGGAGTTAAGATTCTCTGTTATAGAACTAAAATTATCCTTGCTCATAATTTTTGATGAAAAGCATCTTTTGTTTTTAGGTACTGGTAAACTGGGATTCTCATTTGTGAGAATCACAGCTCTTATGGTGTCTTGTAATCGTTTATGGGTAGGAACAGGAAATGGTGTCATCATCTCCATTCCATTAACAGAAAGTAAGTAAAATACAAATGAATAGCACTGTGCAATTTGCTGTAGACACACACATAAAAAAAAAGAAAGTATTAAACACCATTCAGATGCTTGCTAATGGATAGAAAGCTTTACTGCCTGGTCTGAGTCTTTCAGGTTTGTAACAGATTGGGCCTGTGTGATGTTTAGCTCCTAAATCTGTGAATGTGGTTACAATTACTCTGAGCTAAAAAGCACATCTCCACAATCTCCTGTACTTCAGTGTGAGCAGAGTTGCTGTGGCTTGAATCAAAGGGACACTTTGAAGCCTTAGAGGTGTTCTGAGCACTAGCAGCATTTAGAGAAGTTCATTGCTTGTAAGAGACATCTTTAGTTTTCTAATTAAAGTTATTTTTGATTGACATATGATCACAAAGTAGATTTTTGTTTGATTTGAGCAGGTTGGTATTGTTGCTAATACAATTTGATTGGCTTTAGTTCTTGAGAATTCATCACAAAGCTGGTGGTATAAAGGACTGGAACAGCAGTGGTGCCAACTGCTTTAAAGGACATGTTCAAAGTAAA
>NW_008688921.1:62417-73839 GCF_000695815.1 Acanthisitta chloris | reverse complement strand
GAAAATTCCAACCATGCAAATCCAGGTTTCTGCATAACAACAGACCCTAAACTTGTCTTAGGTTGAAACTACTTGGGTGTGGGAGAGGAGGCATTCAGACATGGGCAGGTGAACCTTACAAGAAGGGAACAGTCCAGCTCAAGGGCAAACCAAATCTTAAATAGGTAAAGCTTGGGAAGAATCTCTGTGTAAATTGATTGCATTTAAACAACAACAAACCCCCAGCACTTGTGCCTGAGACTAACGTTAAAACAGATGGGCTGAAGTTTCAGAAAATACAATACAGAACTTTGATAGTCCAAACTGTACTGTTATTATATAGAAAGCAGTAGAGTCTGACAGGTGAAATCTTAGGGTGATTTAATAGTGAAAACTCTTCATGTTGTATCTGCTTTGTTGAACAGCACACACATGCATTATTTCTCATACTGTTCCATTGCATTGTCCATCCATTCAGTAAATGTCTTTTTTTGCATTGCATGAATGTACTAAGGAAGGACAGCCTTCCTGTCATGAGTTTGAAGTAGTTTAAATCATGCTTTCAAAAATTATAGCTCTTAATTTGCATCAAGCTTAACTGAATGTTTCCAGAAGAGTTTGTTTTACCGCAGGAGTGCACATGAAGAAATCCCTATTAAAGCTATTGAGTGTCATTTCAGTTTTGTTACTGTTTGTGGATCAGAACAGCCACTTGGGGGGAGCCTGAGAGTGGGGCTGGGAAGCCTTGTTAGGAATGCTGATGGCTGAAACTGTTGTATCCCTGCATAGGCAATGATATCTCAGTTCCCTGGGCTGGGGCTCAGCAGCAGGGCAGCTTCGACACCTGCAGATGATGTTTCAAAGGGCACTTGAAAACAGGAGTTGATCTATATCACTTTGGTAGCCTCCTGCCAAGGAAAGAGAGAAAGGGGAAACGTTGCTAATCAATAATAAACTTTATAGCAGTAAAGCACGTGGCAGTGCTTTTGTGGTCCATTTTGTACTGAAACTTCCGTAACGAGATGCTCTTCTTTGTGACTTTTGATTGAATTTTCTGTAATTAAATATCTGCTGTTTTTTAGGAGCTAAAATTTTAAGCTCTGCCTTATCAAAAACCAAAATATGAGTGGTGGGTTCTCATTAATCCTTCTCCTCTACTGTCATACCTATCCATTTCCCCTTTCCTCCTTTCTCACTAGCTGTAATCCTCCACCAGGGACGTTTACTGGGGCTGCGGGGTAAGTGCAGATCCTGAACAAAAACCTATTTTCAGGCTTCTAATAGCCACTTCGAGGCTGTTTCCCACTCCTTATAGATTTACCCTCTGTATGTTCCTAAATGTTTTTCCACTTGCAGTTACTGCATTGCAGCAGTTTTATGTTTGCTAAATGGCCACCAATCTGCTCAGCAGTTTAGCATATCATCCTGTGTTGCAGCTGAACTCTCATACAGACTTTGTTTTTCTTTCAGCCAATGTGATACCATATCTTATAACTTTGTCATTAATCCACATCATTTGCTGTCTTGTTACAAATCACTGTTTCTTTCACTACTTTGATAGTCTTTGGAATGGAGATGGCTTGTATGTCTAGCATGAGTACTCCTCTGGTTTAATGGATTTGTAAAACCTCTGAGTAAAAACTAGATGTAGAATTATAACAGGGTAGCTCCTTCGTGCCCACAGGTGGCTACTTCTAGAGAATTTTTCCTGGCAAGGGGATACCCTATGATTAGTTGGAATGAAACTGTCTTTAATGATATGTTTAAGTACATTGAATTTGCTCATATTGAAAGACACTAGAGGTCCTTATTTGCTGTAAAAGACACAGTCCTTTCACAAATTATTTTTGTCCAAAAGTAGGATATTGAAATCTGGTGTTTATGCTAGACTAATAAGAATCCTGCTCCATTTTCTGATGTACTTAAAATAACGAAGCATGCAATCTTTTTCTTTCCAGCTCTGTCTTGAATTGGCATTGCTGCCCTCCTGTTTCATTTTTATCTAAGTTGGCTTTAGCTTTTAGATGGTACCATAAGGTTTCTTAACAAATAACCATTTGGGTAGTTTGGTTTTTGAAGAAGAAAACAACTTCTCTTCTTTTCCAGCTAATAAAGCAGCAGCAGGTTCCGGAAACCGTCCGGGCAGTGTGATCCGTGTGTATGGAGATGAGAACAGTGACAAAGTGACTCCAGGGACATTCATACCCTATTGCTCAATGGCACATGCACAGCTTTGCTTCCACGGGCACAGAGATGCTGTCAAGTTCTTTGTTGCAGTACCAGGTGAGCTTTTATTCCCTTTCTTCAAATGAAGTTTCTTTTTGTGTCTTCATGTTCTTAGTTAAAGACAGTGTTCAGAAAAGGTAGCAAGTGTATGAATTGATACATTCAGAGACATTGCACTGTATTTTATTTATAAGGCTTGTCTGATCCATAAGTTTAATGGGAGCAAAAGGGTTTGGTCAGAAAGAAATGCTTTGCTTCCATCTGAGAAAAATACTGTGGTGAGTGAGCACTTGCCTATTAAGAAGGTAATCAACAGCTTTAGGCATGAAGTGTCACCCAATGACCAAATCCAAGAGGTATTACTCTGTGAGATATGGCATAAAAATGTATTCTGTTTTTGATCCAGGTCAAGTTGTTTGCCCACAGAGTAGTGGTGGAACAGAGCTAACAGCTGATAAACAAGCCCAAGAGTCCTTCAACCAGAGTTCCTTAAAATCAATGTTGGTGATAAGTGGTGGAGAAGGATACATTGACTTCAGAATGGGTAAGAAATCTGAGCTTAAAATCAGTTGTAAATTCTTCATACTGAAAGTTCATTAAGCATGTAACAACTGCTGCTGTGATTGCAGAGTGATTTGTGTGCTCAGTATAGATAATCTTCACTATGTGCTGTGAGGGTAGAAGTATTTTTATTCTCATACACACACCTTCATCTCTTCCTCCTCCCACCAAACCATGACCTCTGTGATGGCTGTATAAAAAGGGTTATTTGAAACTCCTCTGGATTCATGTACCACCTTCCTGTTGATGCTTTCAGTCTTCCTTTGACAGGTTTATCCTCTGTCTCAAACTGCTGGAAAATGTGTCTTTAGTAACTTAAATATGCAGACTGATAGAAAAAAAAAAGTCATGTATTAAATGAAGAATGCTCAATCTAAAATTTACTCACTTTAGAGCGAAAAGAGAAAAAGCAGATCATTTATCTGCTCATATTTGATCACTGCTTTTCTTGGGTGGCACTTTTGTGTGATCTAGCCTGTAAAATAGTTCTGCTGTAAACATTTATTTTTTTAAATTGAACTCTTTGGGGAAATGAACTGAGAGCAGTTGTGGTTCTGTGCTTAGAATCTGCAGCTGGAGACCTTGACAAAAAGTACATAAAAAGACATCACAGCTCTTAGACCTGGATTTGACCTTTTTCCTAAATCTGTCTCTAGTCTTCAAAAAAGACATCACAGCTCTTAGACCTGGGTTTGACTTTTTTCCTAAATCTGTCTCTAGTCTTCGAAAACCAAACAAACAGAAAACAAGCCACAAAAACCATTACAAAGGAAAACCCAGCCCAAAATCTGTCATGCACTAGTCAGTGACAAACAGGTTCCTGCTGGTAAGCACAGTGGAGCTGAGCAGGAGGCAGGACTTGAGGCAGTTCTGTGCCACACTGCAGTGAGTGTTAAACCTGTGCACTCACTTCCAGCCAGCTGGTGCAGCCACATTCCAAACCTGCATTTTGCTGTCCCTGTGGCATGAGGCAAAGCCTTGAGCAGCCTCAGGGCTGCAGCTGCATTAGCACAGCCATTGCCACATTAACCCAGCAAAATGCTCCAGAGCAATTTAGAGCTATTCTGGGTTTAGATCCCTCAGCCCTCCAAAGGAGTCTAACCAGAAACAAAACCAAGCTGTGGTTTGACACCTTCCTGCAGGTGTAGGTCAGTTCCTGTTTCAGCTGATGACACTGACATTCTCCTGTCCCACAAAGCTGTCTCTGGATTGCTGGTTCTGCCTGGCTGAGCAGTTCTAGTGGTTGGTCTGTCACCTTTGAGCCAAGTTGGCTCCAGGGTTTAGATGCAGTTACAGAACTGTTCTCCTCTTTTGAAGAGCAGTAATGGAGAATATGCTTGAGGCTGCATGTGCCAATGTGTGCTGAGTTGTGAGGAGCTGGGATAGCAGGAACAAAGAAGGGGAAAGGTTCATCATAGACATCAATGTTGCATTGTCTCACTTGTGCTCAGTTACAGCACTTGTTCCAGAACATTCCTATGTTTGTGTTCATCCTAGCACACTTCCTCATAGCATTGCCATCTCCATGTCTACCTGGGAGGTCCTGCAAGTGTGCAGGTGGTTGTTTCTCTACCTTGAGAAGAGTTATAAGTGATGCAACACACAGAGTATGGATACTCATAAAACTGCTGTTAATTTGAGGGGCTAGAACTGAAGACTTGTGGCCAGCAGAATGCCAGGCTCTGAGATAATGATGCAGCACAGTTTGGAATGTATACATTCACAGGCTTTAATATGCTTTAATGAGCATATGGCAACTGCTTTTTAGTGCTTTTCTTGCAGGCCTAGATGTCACTTGTCCCACTGCATGTGGTGTTGATGCTGTTCTGGTTATTGGCTGCCTCAATCAAAGCTGTTGTTTTTCCAGGTGATGAAGGGGGAGAATCTGAACTCCTTGGAGAAGCTCTACCACTTGAACCTTCTGTAGCCAAAGCTGAGAGGAGTCACTTGATAGTGTGGCAAGTCATGTGTGGCAGTGAGTGAGCCTGTAAGATGCAGCTGGAGACCTTAAAAAAGAAAAAGAGAAAAAAAAAAAGGAAAAATTAAAAAAAAGCTTCTGCATGTTTTTTTTTTATTTTGTGAACCTGTTTCACTACATGATGTTGAAGCATTTCTTTGCTGTTTGACTTTATATTGCAAATCTGTCATACCTTTAACTATACAGGAATTTGCTTGTGCTGTTTTACTGCACCTGTGTTACATGGAACAGTGTAAGGAAACCAGATCTTTCTCCAGCTGGTGTGCACACCATAGTGAGCAGCTGAGACATTAGTTTTACTGTACCACAGCAATCTAATGTGTTCACTTCTTTGGTAGTCTCACTTGAGTTTGGCTTTGTTACAACTGAGCTTCATTTCACTGTATAATGCATTGAGTAAAACAGCAAAGTTATTCCCAGAGTATTCAAAAATGGACAAATTATAGGATGGATTATTAAGGCTCATCCAAATATTCAGTGAGGGCTAAAGCAAACTGTATATTTTCAGCTTTTGTTTTCAAACCTGGAAAATCTTGCTTACATAGTATATAGGGTTTAATTTGTTACACTCATCAGAATTTGGGGGGAAGAGGGAACTGTATAGGAATTAGGATGACAATATTTAAATAAAATCACCTTGTCACTATTGAACTTTAAAGTTTGAGAACTGCTGCCCTCAGTAATGAGCAATTTTGAAGATAATATTTTTCCATCTCCTTGACATGGAACAAGTCTGTTTCCAAAGGATGATTTAAATTGGAAGATAATTGCAAAATTCTTGAGCAGGGGATATGTTTTGTTCTTTTCTTGTCTTAACTCCTTATGTCCTAAGCACTAGAATGATCTTCTCTGCCTAGATGGTCAAACTCATGAGGCACTACATGTGTGAAGGTTAGAGACCTCGATTAGAGCATGAGAAAAGACTGAGAGTGTACAGGAAAACACATTCTGCCCAAGTGAGATCGTAAAGGAACTTTAGTGCCAGATAATTAGGTACAAAATGTATTTTTTTGTAGCTGCATACCCCAATTTAGTAAAAAAAGAAAAAAAAAAGATAAAATGTTTAGCAACAATATTATCAGGTAACACTAAGATTGAGAAAATCAAGGAAAGTCAGGAGACTCTAATACTAGGCTGACATTCTGTCTACTCACCATCTATTTTTTTAACCATAAGTGTGAGTTGAAGATTGTCTTCCTTTCACATTGAATTGCCTACATTAGTATCAGCTCTAAGTTAAACACTTCATCATTTCTGTCCTTCAGAACATTTTAAACCCCAGATTTGCTCGTTCATTTTGTCTCTGGAAAGTAAAAGTTTTGAGGGGTTTTAATAAACATCCAGCATTTAGCCCCAAAAGGCTGGGACTGTTCAGGTTAGCAGAGGTATTTAGTGACTTGATTATGTGAGAGAACTGAACAGTTTCGCAGGAGTAAATATAGAAACACTTTTTTAAAACTGCCTAAACATTTTTATGCAATAGGAGCAGTTCTGGTCTATCAGGCGAACATGTGTTTATATATTTTCTTAATTTTTTAAATGAACACATTTAGCTGAGGTCTATTGTGTAAATATATATTTAGGCAGCTTTTTCAAATGCATATCATAGCTGATAAACCAGAAAAATCTCCATTCAGGTCTATTGGTTAGATTTATATGTATAAATACTTTTTAAGCGACATATTTTGTACACAGCTGTTCCTCTCGTAAATATGTATTTAGGACATGATCTATGTAGTAAAAAATCCTTATTAAAGATGTCTAATATCTTGGTAGTATTTTTCTCTTCAGAATGCCAAAAGTGATGAGAGCATGTTGTTCATAATTTGCTTTCCAAATTCATCTTTAACGTCACTCTAAAAGTACTTTGGCTTAAATATAAAGTCTGGAAGCTTATTAAAAATTATACAGAAAGTAAACTTGAGTCAACACTCTTAGACCTATTTTAAACTTATAGGCATGTATGCTGAGCCTGAAGCACATCTGAATTAACTTCTGGGATTGGATGTCTAAGAAAAATGCTGTCTAAACTTTTACTGTTGTGCAGAATCTTCACTGTGAGTGGTGCAGTTTCATTGCTTTTCCTGCCATTTTTTTTTTTTCCTCTTTGGAAATCACAATCTCCAAAGTTTTTACTCACTGGTCGAGCGTCACCTTCTCATGTTCTCAGAAAAAAAACCGCACAATTCTGTTCCTTGGTTCTCGTGTAGGATTTTAGTTGTTATTAGAGATGAGCTGTTTTCTCTGAACGGCATTTCTGCTTCGACTGGAGCAGTTCAACCTGGCAAGTGTGTACCTGGTCTTTTGCCAAATGTAGCTGGTCCACAGTGCCATTTTAGTCACCTCAGTGAGCCAACTCCTGCAAATCTTTCAGAGAATGACTGTTTCTGTCCAAAAGTGGAAAGGTTTTAAAGCAGACAACAGGTTAACTATGTACCACTGTGGGTGTAGATAAAGGCATGTGCACTTCTCTGTATTTCTCATTTTAAAACTCTATCCCCTGTCCTAAGGTACAGTAGATGAACTGGGTCCCTGTTGCCATCGCAGTGCCCTGGGATGTAGAAACTCTCCTTGAGGTCACTTTGAGCAGTGCACGAAGCACATCAACCCCAGGCACTGAGGTGACAATACACCCCTCAAATCCGTCTCAAGAATGTGTTTCTGCATACACTCGTGATTAAAGCATCATAGAAATAGGAGCTAATCTCTCGATAGCTACAGCTTGTTCATAGTTTGGAACCATTTCGAGCACAAATCTGCGGCACGTGACTTGCCTGGGTTAGAGGTGTTTGCATGGTGAAGGTGTGAGCTGCTGCATCCTCCATTCCTTGGGAAGGTCAGATGAGATTGAGCTGTCAGAGCGTAGACACTTTATCATAGGCTGCCTTAGTAACAAACAAATGTTAAACCTGTTTTATTCTACTAACTGTTCTAAAGAACGTGTGTCTTTTAAAATGCTGTGTAACTGAATATTTATTTCCATGTGAGTATTATAAAAGTTACCAAAGGATTAAACCTGACTTAGCACTCTGTAAGTGGCCCCAGGGAGGCAGAGCCTTGGCAAGGCCCAGCCCTGGGGAACGAGACACGGTAAACTCAAATACAGTTCTTTAGGGAAATTCAATGTTTTGGTTTTTTTTTTTTTTTTCTAACAGGGTTATGCCATATTGTAACAACCTATGTTGCACCTCAAAGCATTTTTCTATACACTAAATGTCTCTCCCGCCCTCTAACAAGATTAAGTTTCCTTTATTAATTTTGTTGATGCACATTTCTCGATCTTTTAAACATATATTTTAAACATTTTATGGTCTGTAATTTTGGAAAGTTTTTGTCTGTTGGACACTTTACGCTGAATTTTACTTGCCTCTGTAATCTGAGATGGATACTACAGCGTTAAACTTGCTGTCTGTTAAAACTTGAGGCTTCTTTTCTGTGAGCAGAAGAGCTCATATAGCAGTGTAGTTATTTCAGTATTTATTTCTATTATTGAATCCATGGGGTTCAGAATGTAACTTTGTACATGAAATATATATAAATATGTATATGAAACATGCATTGGGTTGGTGTGTTCTTTGTAGTCTCACATTGGGTTCACAGGGGTTTGATGCTACCAGGAGGGACAGTGATTTATACTAACAGTATTGTCATCATCAATACAGGTGGTGATATGCTTGAGTCAGCCCATGGCTAGTGTCATCCTGCTCTCTCATACTGGGCCCAAACAGAAAACACTGAAGAAGAACTTGGTTCACTGCCTGACTCCCAAATGGTGCTGTGCTGTCTGTGCCTCTTGCAGGATACAGAGCTGGAGGAGATCTAATTAATGCAGCTCAGCTGAAACAGATGCTGGCACTGAGATTTATTATCGAGGTTTTCTTAGCACCTTACCACAGATTCATCAGAGCTCAGATGCTCACTGGTTACACACTGCACAGCAAAGGAAATGTTGTGTTTTTAAGGCAGAAGAATAAGGACTTGATGACTGCAGAAACAGAACAGTGGCTAGAGCCAGGTTTTCATTTTTGCCTGGCTCCCCTGCCCCTTTCTAACTACATTTGTCCCAGCAGTGTGTCCTGATCAGTGTGTCACAGGTGGCCGTGCCCCTGAGAATAGCTGGTTATCCTTGCTCTAAGGGCTTGGAGTGGCCCCTGGTGCCCTGCCCTGCTGTGCCTGGGGCACGGTGCCCTCTGCTCCCTTGCCCAGCCTGTGCCAGGGCATGGGCAGGTGGCACTGCTGCTTCTTCCAGGCAGTAGCAAAGTGCCCACATGAAGCTGATCAATACCTCTAGGACAAAAATACTTCACACTTGTATGTGCAAACACAGGAATCATCCGTGGCTCAGAAAGGGCTAAGTGTCCTCATACTCGTGTTGTACCACCTTGAGGCTTTATCGTCCTGGTGCTTAAAAAAACAGCACCCCACAATTTCTGCACACTTACTGTAAGTTTTCCTGCAAGATTTTTGCCTCTCCCTGAACAGATGTACTGACAAATTTCCCTCTCCTTGCAGTGTTTATTCTGTGGCTGTGTCCATTCCCAGGCAGGTCACACGCTGTGCTGTGCTAAGGCAGAGTGAGTGTGTGTGTGTGTGTGTGTGTGTGTGTGTGTATTAAATGGGAAGAAGCATCATAAATCTTCACTCTGGAAGTGTTTCAGCTCTTCTGGCAGCCCTGAAGTCCCCTAGATCTGCACGTAAGTAATTGAATTTTTCAAACCTTCTATTGAGGGAGAAGTGAGAATAGAGTTGTGAACTAGGCTAAGGTGCTAAAATGGTATTTGGAGACTTTTTTGAGCCATTGGAAGTACCAAACCCTTCTGCAATGGAGATGGGGATGATGGGAAAAGCACTCAGCCTTCCTCAGGCAGATTTTTAAGAAGTTCTCTGGGTTGTACCAGTCTCTTACACAAAAAGGTGTTCGGGTCAGGACACATACCCTGTTAATAATGGTGCAGGAACTGAAACTGAGTGTGAATGTTCTGTTGGAAAGTACTTTTTTGCTGAAATTTAAACTTGAGACTTACTGAGGGAGACTAAGATGAGTTCCCTTTTTCTCCAATGGAATAGCAAACCAAAATGTGGAATTCTTTTTGCCACCTCCTCCCTTTTTCAGCATCCTGTCATCAGAGAGCTGTCTGGGCAATACAGCCTGGAACTCAGAAGCTGTGAGGGACTCTGGCCTCAGACCACACCAGCTCATGGCAGGGCCTGCAGGACTCACTCCATTCTGTGTGGTTTTACATTACTCCTTCAAAAGCTATTTTCAGGTGACAAACCCAAGAGTGCAAATTGTTTTCCTGCCTTTCAAAATGATCTGTAAAGTGACAGTAGGGAAGGAGCTGATGGGAAGAGAGATGGATTGAGGCTTGTTATCCTCTGCTTGAGCTTCTGGCCAGGATGGAGACCCAGGAGCAGGCACAGCCAGAGTTGTGACACAAGATGGTGCTCTTACAATTCAAACACAACGTGGAGACAGAGAGGGAAAACTCATTCTGTTTCTCCCGGTCTTTCTTTACGCCTCCCAAGTCTCAGGTTTCCCCTAACAGCTCTCCAAGGTGAAGCTGTTGTGTCAGTGGTTTAAGGGAAGAAAAGAGAGCCCAAGCGTTTGGTCACTGCAGGGTTCAGATGTTCTCTCCTGCGGATGGTTGAGTTGAGTTGTGGGAATTTGGCTGCTGCTGGCTGCTCCAGAGCTGGGATCTCCAGCCCAATTCACCCAATGCTTAGGAAAGGAAAAGGTTTTAATTAAACAGAGGTCCTGCTGGGCAATGAGAAGGAGCTAGCCAGGGTGGGAGAGATGAGACTTAGTGGCACTGCAAGGGCTGAGCAGCTGTTTCACAGCATCTTCCTGCCTGCAGCTTCTCCAGCCTTCAGGGAACTTCTGTTCCAGTTTGCAGGTGGATGTTAAGGACCTCCTTCATTCATTCCCTGCCTGCAGAACAGCAATTTCAGAGCCATGAGCCAGCAGCAGCTCTGACTGAGGAGCTGATGCTCCTCACACCTACCCCAGACCTCCCCTTGCCCTCAGCCTGGACACCAGGGGATTTGGGACGTGTGGAGAGTTTCTGCAGTGGAAGGGAGGGATGCTGCCACCTCCTGCTCCTGAGTGTCACTGTGCCCAGGGGCATTTTAGGCTGTCTCAGGTCTGGAGCTTAAATGAGGAAATAAAAAACAAGCCAACAAAAAAAAGCCATGCTGGAAAACCTTCCCAGACTTCACATCTGCTTTTCACTTCCACCTTTTGGTGTTGCATGGGACCAAGGTAGGAGCACAGTGTCCTGGGGGCCATGCCCTGGCCCAGGGCTGGCAGGGATGGAGCTGCCACCAGCCAGGTCCTGTGTCCAGTCTGCACCAGTGTGGTGGCAGTGAGTGCTTCATTCTGGTGTCATCCTTAAGCTAACCCAAAGCCTGGTCTGCAGACATGGTTCTTGGGGTCTCCCTTTCAAATTGAGTTAGGCTGACGCTTGCTTTGAGTTTGAAGCAAAACAAAAAATAAAAATCTGATGGGTGCTGCCCTGGGTCAGAGCACGTGACCTGCTGTCTTGTCTGATGGTGCTGAAAGAACTCCTCAGGAGAGAGCAAGAGCATAGGTAGGTGCCCCATAGGTCACTCTGCATCCTGCTGTGCTTTCAGGCTGCAAGGCTCAGCTTCCTCCTGGTGGAAACAACTGGACTGATGGAA
>NW_008688921.1:48253-62383 GCF_000695815.1 Acanthisitta chloris | reverse complement strand
AAGCTCTTTGGTTTGTAAAGGCAGCTGGAATACCTCTGGATACTTCTCTGGATGTGGTAGATATGAGAATGAAATAAAACTTTATACTTGTTCTACAGGTGCTCCTGGCAGATCCTGTTGCAGTGATGTGGATGCCACACATGGCTCTGTCCCTGCTTGCTTGGAGCATTTGGATTCCACTCCTGGGATGGCTGAGAGATGTCTGCAGGAATGAGAATCACATGGATCAGGTGTGAAGAGTTCCAGTCTTTCAGGCCAGACCTGGCAGTGGGGTGGGGTGGGGAACTGCATGGGGAAATGGCAGTAAAGGCTGAATCCAGGAGGGAAAAGGTGCTGAGGACTTTTTTGGATGCTAATTGATGTGTTCAATGAAAGAACAGCAGGCTGTGTGTGTGGGTGGGGAAAATTGAATTCTTGTCAAAATTGCCCGAAAGGTAATGAAAATCCCTGAGATAAGAGAGAGGTGAATTGTGCAGCATCCACAAACCCATTAGAGTCTGGTTGACTCACTTGCAAATAAACACTGTGTGGGTGCTTAGTAGCAAAAAAACCTCTTCTGCCCTTTGCAGATGTGCCTGTGTCTCATTCCCCCTGGGAAGGAAGGAAGGAAGGATGCTACAGCCAGGGTCCTTGTGCCCAGCCAGAGCTCAGAGGTTTGAGGAGCACAGGACCAGACCTCTGCTGCAGTGCTGCAAACTTGGAGCACCAGACATGAGGTACTTGTCCTTCCCTTGCTCAGGGATCTGTAGATTTCCACATGTGAGTAGAGAAAATAAGATAGGACATTTCCAGAGGGAAGGATGGCACCAGGATCATCCCTGGCACCATCAGAGTGGCAGTACAATTGCTATTGAACACCAGGACAGAGTAAATACTCCATGCAACAGGGATAAGAAAACAGTTTTTCTGTTTTTTGGGTGATGATGTGCTGTCAAACCAACCTGCCATCAGCTGGACACAAGTCAGATGACCAGTTTTGTAAGCAGTTGTAAGAATTCTCTGAACTTTTCAGGGTGCTCAGAAGGTCATTTCACCACAGCAACTTACAATCTGCAATAAAGCCCAAAATGTCAACTCTGGGCCCAAGCTGTGGCTGAACAGCACTGAGCTGTGAGCAGAAAGGTGGGTGTGCAGCTCTGGGCACACGGCTCGGGTGCAGGGTGAGGTGGAGTTTATACTGCCATCCCTGTGGGGCTGCTCATTCTGGGAAGCTAAGGCTTTTCAGACCCTTCCACTCCCTCCAGGCTTTACTGCCACCCTGGTTTGCAGGAAGCTCAGGGCTCTGATGGTCAAAAGCTGTTTGACACTGGGCAGATGAAATGCCTCCAACTGGCCCATTCTCATGGACAGGAGTAGCTGTAACTGCTGTGGGATCATCAGAGAGGCCGAAGGCACACGAGCACCTCTCGTGTGATGACAGATGAGAGGGCAGGAGAGAAGGTTCATCACTCTATCAGGTCCCCAGAGCTGATGGTGGCAGCCAGCCTCACCCCAGATATACCCTCACTAGTCATTCAGCCTGGAAATGGGTCAGAAATGCAAAAGGAAGCATGAAGGAGACTTTTTGGAGGAATGAAGGGACTTTAACAAAGCCCTGCCTGAGCCAGGAGCAGTGTTTTGGGCAGACAGCAGCACTTGGGTGTTGAAATTGTTGCTGTTTTGTGAGCAGCATGAGGTGTGATCTGAAATCAGACAAAGGAAGGTGAAGTAAATAGGTCCTCAGGAGTGTCTGCAGCTTGTGAGGGAAGGAAGGAGGCAGCACTGGCTGGGCTTGACGTGCTGATGCATTGACAGCTTGTTTCCATGTTCCTCTTATGGTTCAAGCAGACTTTGCTAGGTTCCTTGTGCCTGGTGTAGCTGGGCTGCATGATCCCAAGCTGGTCCACACTTCTTACTGCTCAGTGTTGCTTTGGGCTGATGCCTACACACCATAAAATGTGGGTCTGTTCTCAGGCCGATCCCCAAAAGAGAAAATCAGAGCTAAAAAACTGTTTGAAATGGTCATGGCTCATGAGAGCTGTAGATCAGAGTGGCATGGTTCAAAGGTTCTTCAGTGCTGGTGGTGTTTGGTTCTCCAGCTGCTCTACACCCAGGTATGGGCCTAAGGGCACAGCACATCTTCCTCCAGGGAAGCTTTGGTATTTGGAGAAGAGACATAGGAGCTGTTGCTAAATTCCACAGCTGCTTCAGTTTTCTTTCTCGTTTGTATATCTCACAGCCTGAATGTGCTGAACTTCAGCAGTTCTTGTAGGTTCTCAGAAAAACCAAATAAATCACTGGTCTGCAGATCCTGCCTTCCCCTCCAGCCACGGATCACCCTGCACAATAGCAGTGATGTCCTCAAGGGTGTGAAGTTACTCCAACAAAGTGGTCATGGCCCCAAGCCTGCCAGAGCTCAAGAAGCATTTGGACAATGCTTTCAGGCACATGGTGGGATTCTTGGTGCTGTCCTGTGCAGGTCCAGGAGTGGAACTCAATGATCCTTGTGGGTCCCTTCTAACCCAGGATATTCTATGTTGCTCCTTAATGGAAGAACATGTTGGGGCTGGATGAGAAGCAAATGCGTAGGGAAGACTCCAAGGTGATGGTGACATCAGAGTGGCTTTTGGTGGAGAGATGCCCCAGGGTCATCTCCACAGCTCTGACATTGCAAGCAGAAACACTGCCAAGCCCTGGGTCACCTCCTCTCTGGGACCTGATCTTTCTGGAAGTCAAGAGGTAGAATCAACCTCCCTGTTCAATTTATCTACAAAGATTTCGACTTGCTGTCACCGTAGGTGAGGCCTAAGAAAGAAGCAGTCTCACCTTCCCTCCAAGCAGACACCCTGTGTCCAGGGCAAACACCAAGGGCCAGGATTGGGGTGGGGTTTTTCCCATGTAGCACAGCCAAGGTCCTTGTGAAGAGCTGGAGATCAGCACTGCCTTGTCTCTCCTGTGCCTTGGGGCAGGTGCCCACCCACCCTCCAAGCTCTCATCTCTGAACATCTGACTGCCCAACTGTGCTTTAACAGAGCCCAAATCAAAAAATGCTCCAAAAAGAGCTTAGTGGGGTGCTGGAATTGGAGCCCTCCCTAAGGCCAGTAGTAAATAGAGTTACGTAAGTCGGTAGGTCATAGATCTAGCTAAACCTTTTATAGGCCATAAATCCACATTTCCTGGGTTTTTGTAGCTTCTGGTTAAAAATATAAAAATACTTTGTGATTGGAATAAGCCAGTTGATCATCTCTTGACACAAATACCATGCTGGGAAAAGCTCCTCATCCTGTGAGTAGGGGGATGTACTCTGAGGGAAGCCAGGGGATGCTCCCAGAGGAAAGATGGGCACAAGTGAAAAAAGAGGCATTGCCATATATGTGTACACTCTGATCGAGGGACTTGGCCAGTGCCACATCACCATATGGTGACACAACATTCTGCCCTCCCTTTAAATAGTGTCAGCATCCAGCATCTTTATTTCTGCAGGTTTTATGGCTGTGGAGGATACAAGATCCTGTTAGCTTTTAATAGCTTGGAGTTGTTGAGTTTATTTGCCCGACAGCTCTGTGCTTTCTGGGATGCTTTTCGAAGTGTAGTAATTAGATGTTTTTATCAAATGTGCCCACTTGGGGAATGTTAAACATTTGCTGTTGGTAGCTGCAAGTCAAGGACTGTCCTGCTCTGTTTAGGGCTGTGACAAGTGCTGGAGCTAAGCAAAGTGCCAAGAGCTGAGCTGTTGGCCCAAGGATGGGCACCAGGCTGGGCCGTGCTTCAATTCTCTTGGCAAAAGCTTCAAGTTCAATGTAGCTGCTAGATGAGTGGGTGTGAGACCTTGGTCTGATAATTCTTGTTTCTGTGAGGTCCTTGGGGTGTCAGGGATTCTCCTCCCCAAAATGACTCCTGGGCTCAACAGCCTCAATCCTGCAAACTTCTAAGCACATGCAGTCGCAGCACATGACTTAAATGGGGCCATTCATGTCCCCATGGGAAGCATCCGTTCCGCGTCCTGCAGGATTAAGAACACTGCAAGCCTCAAATCAAGGGTGAGAAGGAGGGCAAGAAGGGAGGAGAGAAATAGGATTTGCCCACAACATCCTGTATTAGCACAGAGGAAGGATAAGGGTGGCAATGATGCCTTTAGACTTCAGGAGCTTTGGCCAAGTTGAGTATCTCTGTCACAATTAGATACATCTCAAGGTCTTATGTGTGCCACTCTCCCAAATGCATTCATGGAATGGGTTGGGTAGGGAGGAACCTTAAAGTCCATCTAGTTCCATGCCCCTGATGTGGGCAGGGACACCTTCCACTAGATCAGGCTGCTCAAAGCCCCATCCAGCCTGGCCTGGAACACTTCAGGGGATGTATGTTTTCTATACCTAGGGCTCTTGCATTCTTCCCCAAAGAAGTTAATGAAGAACTGTAATTGTTAACAGGGATCATTTCAATTTGGAAGCTGGAAATGGTTCACCTCCTTCTCAAATCCATCCCTGCTGAGGGACCAGCACGAAGCCAATGAGCATTTCTCAGCTTTTCTGTTCTTCCCTTGCTCTTCTGCCTTCCCCAGGTAGCACAGCTGGGCTCAGCTGGGCTCAGGTCACCAGTGTCAGAAGGTCTGTTAAATGCAGCAGTAGCTGTCTGAGCCTCTGTGTCTGTTGGAGGGGAATTAAACTGGAAAGAGACCTGTGGAGGCTCTGGAGGGATCTGTGTTATGCCTGAGGCAGGTCAGCTTTTCTCACCACTGACTGGGGAGTAGATTGAAATGTCACAGATAAGGCATCCCTTCATCTGGGGCATTTCAGGAGGTCAACGCAAGTCAGGACACTCTTACCCTTTTCACAGCTATTGTATGTAGAAACCAACTTTATTCCCTTCTCATTTGCAGTAACCCCATGAGACTGTTACCACATCTCCCTTGATCATCCATTGCCCACAAACCCTGGCTATCTCCCTCTCTCTCCCCATAACCCATATTTTCTGATAATTCCCATCCCTCTCTGGGTTTAGCCTCCTCAGTTCAGCCTGAGCAGTGCTGAGCAGAGCATGTCTAAGGTGTGACAGTCCCCATGAGTTTTCCTAAACAATGCAGCATAGGGGACCCCACTGAGCCTGAGATCCTCCCTTGCTCCCTAGTCTTTTCCTGAGGATCTCCTGCCTACCTGACTGCTCCTTGGCTGTTATTTTTGCTGAGAGTTTTTTTATTCTGCGTTTGTGCTAACTTTCATCTCAAACTGCGCTTTGACTCATTTTAATATTGTTACTATCTCAAACCTACTCCTTGTCACATATTTGGGGAGTAGGCAGGAGACATCCAAGAATCTGAAGCCAAAAATAGGGAGAATGAGAGAAAAATAAAATGATGACTTTCAAGCACTTCTGACTCAAACCCAGTCTAGCTCTGCAGCCTCAGCAGGGCTCCAGGCACACAGTGGGTACACCCCTGGGGGATGCATCCTTAGCCATGGCCATGCAGGGGACATCAGTCTCCTCTTCCCAGTCTCAGGGCTGTGTTTCTGCTGGTCAGGACTCTGCTGGCTGTGCCATGAATTTCTCCTAAATCTCAGCCCCAGCTGACTGCAATGCCCTTCAGCCTCTTCCTACACCCTGTACACACCAGGCAGGAGCAGCACTGGGACTTGGGGGCAGGGAGAGGAGTTGTGAGAGCACAGTCTGTACTTACTGACCAGAGAGTGTGGGGTTGTTCACACCCAGGATGGATCTGTGGTGTATCCGTGCCCTGGCATCCCGTGCAGCTCCAGCTGCTGGAGCCCAACTGCTCCCTGTCCTAGCCCTGGGCACGTGGCTCACCCCTGCACCCAGCTCTCCTCGCTGGGCACGGGGCTGTGTCCACTCTCCACTGTGTAAGGTCACCCCCAGGAACATTTGGGATCTGCTGGGCCAGGTGTGACCCCTGGGCCAGCCACAGCAGAGGTAAGAGGCTTTGCACAGGGTGTAAAGCAGCTGTGGGTGGGGCATGCAAGGTGAGGAACTGGGTACCCAAGTGAGCTGAAATGTGCTTTTGCAAAGATATCTGTGCTTGCCTCTCCTGCTGACCTCAGGACCTTGGGTACACCTGGACCTCAGGCTGTTTCCATCCAGCTCAGCTCCAGCTGTGCTGTGTAAGGGCTATTCCCATCAGGCTTCTGCACAGGTCATAGGGAGCACCAAACCCACCACATTCTTTATGGTTTGTAGCTGCTTTAACTTCTCTTAGGATCACGTTTGATTAAGTCATGTGTTTGTTTTTAAAATCCTTACCTATTTCATTCTCGTTTTAACTACCACTTGTTCTTAGAGCTGAACTGGTTTTAAATATCCTTATCCCAGTCTGAGTTTTCCTGGTCCCAGAAAAGAAAATGGATTGGCCGAGGGCTGTTGTGGTGTTGAATTTCTCCTCTATCACAATGTCATAATACTTGAGTCAAATGTTTCCAAGGGAAGCAACTCAGTGAAATAATCCTGTTTCTGGAGGAGTTAAAGAAGAAACTTTTCACTCAATCTCATGCACAATATCCTATATTTACAGAAACTAAAGAGCAGCATAAATTGACCTGAGAGGTGCCTTTTACTGACCATGACATTTTGATCTGCTGGATCCACCCCTGTGTCCACTGCAGGGTGTCACTGGGTACAGGCAGTTGGATGGACCCCAGACCCATGGGCTTTGGGGTGAGCACAGTAGCAGGGCTGGAAGCCAAACCTGATGGGCCCCTCCTGCACAACCCTTGCTGAAGCTCCTTGGTATATAAACACCTTTCCCTGGTGGAATGGAGTACCCCAGGAATGAGTAGTCCCTGCCCAGCTCAGCATGGGTGTGTTGGGAGGGATGGAGCTGGGGCTTCATCCAGGGGGGCACATCCAGGCACCTTGCCTGGATCATTTCAGTCAGTTGAGTGCCAAGTGTTTGGACACTGCTGTGGTAGGGGGTGAAAGGAGTGTGATGGTCCTCAATGCAGGGCAGAGAGGGAATGCCCCAGCAGTGCCTGGCATCAGCCTGAGAGAGCACTGCCCATACATCTATTTTCAGCAGTGTCCAGCCAGGAGCCCAGGACACGCCGTAAGCTCAGGACATGCCGTCTCGGCTGTTAAACCCCTGAGTTTCCTATTGCTGGAGAGGCACTTGTTCAGTGCCCAAAGTGGTTAATTATGACCTACAGCTCTGACAGATCATATCACTGCTATTTTTAGTGTTCTCACTTCTGGTGTGAGCCCTGTATCTGTCCCTTTTCAGCCTTTTATTTTCAGTTTCTTCTTGCTGTTTCCTAAACTCGTCTCCAGCACCAGGTGAGCAGCAGCTGGGGAAGTATTTTTGTCTCTGGGTGGCACAACGAGACAGCTCTGAGGGTGCAGGGGGACGGGTACTGCTCTGCTCAGCCAGCAGCTGCCACCCAGCCAGGATTGCAGTCAGACTGTGTCTGCTGAGCCCAGAATCAGAGCCCCATCCCAGGGCAGCACCTGTGCCCTGGGCACGGCCACTCCTGCTGGGAACTGAGTCCACGGTGAGTCTGTCTCAGCTGTTTCCACGGCTGAGGATACAGAAATGGAGCGTTTGAGGGTCTTGTGTTGGGATTTGCACTGCTGAGCTTGGTGAGCTCTCAGCAAGGGAAGATGCATCCCAGCTGCACATCTCACACCAGCATGGTCCTTCCAGCACAAGGGCAGCAGGATCATGCAGGAATGGGAGCAGCAGGGCACAAGTTGGAGAAGAACTCTGAGTCCCTGCCCTGTCCCTCCCAGCTCCATCCAGGGAGATGGGTGTTGTGTCACCCCTCCCTTGGCGCCTTCCTTGGCAGCAGGAACTCTGGCAGAGACCCCAGGGAGCTGAATGGGACAGGAGAAGGAAAACTGGCCCCAGGGGTAACAGCAGGGCTGGGAAAGGAATATCCCATAGCTCCTGGGTGCTGACAGGGGTACAGAAATAGCCAGTGCCCAGTTCCCTAGAGACAGGGCACACAGCATGGACATCCATAGGAAAACCCTCCCCTGACCCAGGCACTGTCTGCCTTCCTCCCAGCACTGCTGCTTCCCACTGCCTCCAGGCTTAGCAGCATCACTCCATGCCCTCTGTGCAATCCTTTCCCTCTCTGCAGGCCAGGAGTTCACCTGAGAATCATCAGAGGGATTTGAGCTTTGGCAGAGGGGTGAAGAGGTTTTGCAGAGAATTAAACCTGTGAATTGCTGGGCTGTGAGTCTGTGTCCGGACTGACAGGCTGGGATGTCCTGCAGCATTGTATGGAATAACGAGGCATTTCCTGTAAAAGAAGCAATCTGGAAATGCCATTGTCACAGGGTGTTGGTGGCACACAGCTAATCCTGACTTAGTGTTCCTGTGCCCACATTGCCCCAGTTCAGGTGTGTTACTGCCACCACCAAATCCCCCAGCCAGGATCCAGAGCTGACTGCACTAATTCACAACGTGGATTTGGTGTAGGAACATGTAACCAGACTCATCTGACTGGAATAAACCAAGCCTACAGCCCTGAAGCACAACAAAGGGAAGTCACAGCTTAAGCCTGTCTACAGGCAATCAGGATGTGTACAGGTGAAGAGCACCAGAAATTGAGTCCTCTCCAAACCCAGGGCAGCACTCCAAGAGCCTTTGCAGGATGTGTTCCCGGAGAGGATTCTTCCCTGTGTCAGAGTGTGAAGTCTGTCTGCTCTGCAGCAAGGCAGGGGCTGCTGGGCCCTTGCCATCAGTGCTGCTCAGCCACAGGCAGCCACTTTCCCTCTGCTAATTAAGGTGTGGGAAATACGTTCAAGGTGGTGCAAGACATCTGGTTACCTCAAAATGAATTTTTCTGAACTTAATTATATCTCTCCTCCTGCAACATATGCTGGGGTGGAGCTGGGGACCCACTGATGATGGATGAAACAGGCAGATGCAACAACAACAGGGGTGGGAAGGGGCAGGGAGAAGCAGCATCTCGGATCTCATTGGCATTTGTGGAGTGTACAAGTGACAGGAACATTTTAGGGCTATGAATACAAGCTGATGTATGCATGTGTGTGCAAGCAATAATCCTGCTAGGACAGGACATGTGACTACCTTCAGGAGAGGGAATTTTGGGCAGCCTTTTCCAAACAAAACCCCTCCATGTCAGCATCTGGCATTTGTTGTTGCCATGCATTTTTCTTTTTTATTGTCGCTGCTTTTTATGGCTTTTTGTAGCAACCTTGGTGCTAAGATTGGGTTTATTTAGTGCTCTTTTTGTGGCTTGTAGCTCCCCTGCTGCTGGCTGCTGCTGCAGCCAGGGCTGAGCCTGAGCCCAGGGCTTTGGTGGGAGGCATTACCAGCTGGATGCTTCCAGCAGTCTTTATGGACTCAAATTTTAGTAGCAAATAGTGGATGGCTGCAGTCCTGGGATGAACATCAGAAAGGACCATGGGATTCTCCTTGACTGACAGGCTGATCACAGCAAATGTAATACCAGGCTGTTTCTGCTAATTAGGTGGAACTCACAGGCTGGTGATGTAGCACTTACCTCAGGATGTAGCACTTACACACACAGGTATCTGCCTGTGGATGGTGAGTGGCATTGAGCACAGTCCCTGTGTGAGAGCTTCACATCAAAGCAGACAGTGTGGGAGGCTCAGATGAACAGTGCAGAGATGGGCCCAAAACTTGAGCTTTTTGAAAGCTCTTTTTCTCCACTAGGCCTTACATGAACAGGGATATTAATTAACAGGGCAATTAATTCTTTGGACTGCTAAGTATGATTTAATGCACACACTGTGTCTTCCCACCCATTAATTAGGGTGGCAGTAGTAAGGTCTTCCTATGTGTGTTCAGTCAGTTCACCAGACCCCAGGGCAAGGCACTCTGATGACTGACAGTAAGAATGTCCCTGTATCTCTGAACATGCAAACTGGGCAGGAAAACCAAGTTCAGACAGGTAGGTGAGGCAACCCAGAGCTGTGCTGCAGAGACTTGAGGCTGCTCCTTTAGAATGGAAACACAGCTTCAACTTGTGCTCATGGACTGAAATAAAAATTAGGGGAAAAGTGTTGGGTAAGGGTTATGTTTATGATGAGCTTCATCTGAGCTGTGGCTGGAAGCAGAAGCAAGTTTCTCCTGGCTTGTTCCCCCCTCCTCTCACCCCGTAAGACTTTTTCCATTGCACAAAATATCCCTCAAACTTTTCAGAGTTGGGCTGGTCTCCAGCACTTTGAGACAGGCCCAAACCCCACCTGACCCTGTGCTGCTGAAGCGGATATGAAAATCAAGAATGTTGGTTATTTTGAGCCACAAGTGAAATCAAAACACATGTCCTGACAGACAGCAGGTACTGCTGCATGGGCCTGTCACCTGGGATGGGGAGGGTGACTGAGAGTGCTCACTGCAGCACCCACCTGCAGACAAACAGCAACCAAACTCCTAACAGCCAGCAGAGAGAGGCACCCACAGGGTCCTCATGCCTTGCTAGGCACACACCACTTGGATAAGGATATTGCTTTTACTGCCTTTTTCATGCATTACCTCTTTCTTTTAGTGTATGGCTAAAACAGACCATGGAATAAAATCCCAAGGACTGAGGGAGAGGGATGAGAGCCTGGACTAACTGATCCTCCAACCCAATGAGCCTAATGATCATCCTGATCCTAAGAAAGACAGCAGCAAGTTTGGAAACTGAAGGTAATGCTTTGGCAAGGGCTGATAACTGGAACTGGATGACTTACATTTTGATTTTTAAGTGGGTTATGAAGGATCTGTCCCATAAGGATCCTCAATGCTGTCAGCTCCAGCAGCTAGCAGGTATTTAGCCAAGAGGTACTCTGGGAGGCAGAGGTTCAGAGGAGCATTCAGGCATGTGCCCATTGGAATGGCATCCAAAAACACGGCTCAGAAAGTTGCTTTCATTTGGGAAACACCCCAGCTCAGTAGGCACGTTTTGCTGGAAAAGAGAATTTCAATGCTGAGGAGGAGGATGGAGTTTCTGCACTGTAATTTTATCTGTGCGAGGGCTTGCAGTCATTTTTCTAGATCTACCTCCTGCCATTTGTGACTAAAATCTGGGGTTTGGGTTTCTTTTTTCTTTTATAGTTTCTTACCATTACTGTAATGAAAACAGTCCTCAAACATTAACATTAAAAGGTCACGGCAGGGAACTAGTTGCACTTCAGTAGCCTTCAGGCTCCAAAAAATACTGGGGATCTTGAACATGGTCAGGGCAGGGTTGATGGAGACAAGGAAACTTTTGCCCTTTTCCTTCAGCGGCGAAGGCCAGTTCGTGTTTGCACTGCGTGGTGAGGTGAGGGATAGGGGCAGGATTTGGTTTGCTGGAGCTGAGCTGTGATGTCCCTGCAGGACCATCCTGCAGACACACCAGGTGATCTCTGAGAGCCTTTCCCTGCCCTTTGCTGCCAGCAGCAGTGATCCTGTCCATCCTGTCCATCCTGTCCATCCCATCGGGGCTTGCAGTGCCTCAGCTGTGACTCCTCGGATCAAATGGCACCACACACTCCATCCACATCTCTCCTGCCCTGAGCAGCTGTGCTGTATGTCACCTAAACCAGGGCTGGATTATGGCATGGGAAATGCAGCTTTCCAAAGAGCCTGGGATGCTCCTGGCTGCCTCCCTGGGACAGCAGCCACCCGGCAAACCCAGAATGCAAATCCTGCTCAGGTGCAGTTTTCTTTCACCACAACAGGTCTTACTTCATATATTTATTTACTGTGAGTAACAGCAAAGCATTTTTACCTGAACACTTCTGATCTGCTGCTTTGGAATTGATTTTGCAGCTCAGGCCATGGGTTTCTGTGAAGATAAGCTGGAAGCAGCCCAGTCCCTGGCCGCTGACACTGGGAGGAGTTCGGAGCTGGGTTGACTTGGCTTTGTTTGCTTCTCTTTATCATCAGCCAAACCAAAACCTTGGATCCAGCTCCCCATGAATGGTGGTAAACTTTGGATCTGAGCTCCTGTAATAAGCAGTTGTTTGCCCTGGCTGGAGGCTTAAGACTCTGCAGGAAAAGATATTTCTAGGTATTATTCGTAAACAGAGAATGACAGTTGAAAGAGGAACCTTGTCCAGCCTACTCATGTGTCCAACTCTTTGCCTTTCCAGGGGAAATGAGTAACTAGACTGAGACAATGAACGAGGTAAATAACATTTAACCGGTATTGTAATGAACCTCAGTAATCTGCCTCTGTGGACAACCTGAGAATTATCTCCACTGCCATTCTGTGAGTTTTTAAAAGAGGCTGCAAGTTATTCACCAAATCCCCTGGAACACAATTGGAATTGAGCAGCCAATTCCCAGTGGTCTCATTTGAAAAATCCCAGTGCTATCCCTATAGGGAGGTAGAGCTCCAGGTTAAAAACACCCTAAAAAGGCTTAGGTTTCTCTGAGTGGGACGGCAGCATGGAGAGGGAGGATAGCTGTGCTGTGTGTCATTAACAGCCCATCGAGCCCGTGGAGCTGTGAGGTTTGGTTACCAGTTCCTGGATAGCTGGGAGGTTAATTCAGCCACAAAAGCAGAGGTGGGTTTTAACATGAGCTCTGTGTTGCCTGCCTGCTGCTACAAGTTCTGTCAACAGCAGGCTGGGATGGGTGGAAAAAAGATAGTGCAAGACCTGGCAAAGCATCCTTGGGAGACAAATTGGGGATGTGCACACCACAGGGCCCCAAGTGTGTGCCCAAACCCCCAAATAGCTTCCAGCTAATGGATTCAGGCTTATAGCCAGGGGCCTCAGCCACCCCCAGCACATGGACAGGGTGTGCAGCCAGGGCTGAGCTTGGCCTCACTGCCAGCAGCACTGGCCTTGTCAGAGCCCCCTTGGCAACAAAAAGGCTCAGCCTTGTTCCTGGGGTTGAAACAGAAACCACAGCAAAGAGCTAACAACTCTTCCAAAACAACTTTCGAGTTCACTGTTGGGGGATTTGGCTCAGGTAGAGCTCACGAAGAAATTCCCCTAGTCTTGGTCTCTGTGCAGCCTTCTGGCTGCTTGAAACTTCAGGAGGAGCAGAAATGCAGGAGACATCTGGAGCCACCCTGCTATCTCACTGCCTTAATTTGGGTATAAAATACCAGGGAAGTCAGTCTTCTGGCTGTACATGTTCTCAAAGTGCAGCCAAGGAGTAAAACAGGGATCACCCTTCTCTGAGCAGCAGCACCTCTGCACATTCACTCTTAGGTCTGTTCAGCTTCCAGGGAACAAAAAGCAAAAGATGCTCCATCTCTCCCTCCAGCTGTGCATGCTCAGATGTGCACAGGCAACTGAAACAGAAACTGGGCCATAGCAAAGGATGCACAGAAGGCATGTGACACCGCATATATGTTTGTTTTTAAGATTATCTCTTTATCCTTTTTTCATTAAAAACCCAAATGGCATTTTGCATCTCATAAGCTCTCCCTTTGCAGCTCCCTAACAACCCTTTGCGTGTTAATTAGATCATCTTCATGGTTTCTTTATGAAGTAGGGAAGCTACACAATCCCCATCTTTGAGGCAGATAAACTCTGTCAGAGCAAACCACTGGCTCCCTCAGACATGTGTCCTCCCTGCTGGGAGCACGTGAGGGTGAGCCTGGCTGTCCCACCCTCTGTCACAGCACACGGTGCAGTGGCTCACCTGGAAACTCAGCACACACCTAACCTCCACATCTCCTCTGCTAATTTACACCTCGCTAGGTGAGGCCAGGTGGGATCAGCAGGGATGAATTTTAATAATATCCCTATAGGTGTGTTCAGAGAGAAGCAGGAAGGGAGGGGTTGATTGACAGCCTCGCTCTGACTGACGTCCCAATCCCATCCCAGCCCTGATTCCCTTGGCAGGTGTGATGCTGAGAAGGACCAGGTATCGATGTGGAGTGTAGGGGCCATTTCCATGATTTGCACATCTACCTTCAAGCTTGGCAAGGGCAGACTGAAACACGTTTGCAAATAGTTGGTATTTGTCACCAAACTGTGATTTCTTACCCATTCAGAAGGAAGCAAAGGGGCCATAAAAGTAATAGACATAGCCAAAACGTTAGTGGGTCTACAAACAGGATTCTCTAGATTTAAGCTCTGTCAGTGGGGCCATTTTCCATGTATAAGGAATAACACAATTTCCACCTGCTACCTCAGGTTCAGATCTTGCACATCCAGGGTTTTGTGAAGATTAATTGTGTTTATGCCATACAGTAGAGTTTTACCAGTTAGCCATGGATTTCCAGG
>NW_008688921.1:25517-48235 GCF_000695815.1 Acanthisitta chloris | reverse complement strand
GGGCTCGGCACAATCCAGTAAATAAGCTGATGACTCCCCTGGCTCCACTCCTCAGGGCATTTCTTAAAGTGCAGCCTTAGAGCACACTGTTCTTAAATCAAAGCATAAAAATATCCAAACCAGTATCAAGTGAATTGTAGCAGCTGGAGGAGTGGAGATAATAAACAAAGTTAAAGCAGCCTGATAACAATATCCTGTTACCAGAGAAGAATAAGCAATACTCTGTAATGGTGAAATATAAAACCCTTCTTATGAGAAGGCATTGATTTTCCCAAAAAGGAAAGGGAGAGCAAACCAGAGCTGTAATGCAGCATGTGTGGGCACTGAGAGGGTATAACGATGACAACACTGAACAAGTATCTCATCTCCAAAAGCTCGAGCTGTGTGACCTTTAGCAGCATTCAGGATTGTGTGTCTGTTTAGGATGTCATTAAACAAGACAGGCTTCCTCTAGCTGAACAGTGCGTAGAAGTAATTGGAGCTGGTTTGAAGAGCAAGATTCCAGACTAGCTAGTTAACAAACTTGGAAAAGCAACATGTCAGAAATAAACCCAACACAAGAAACTAGTAACTTGTTTTGGATAATAGCACTTTAGTCTGTGTTCAAGTTAGTAATCTGGTTTCCATGACATGCCCAGAATAGATCCCAGTGCTTGGTGTGCTGTAGAACTGAGGGTGGGAAATGAACATATTTAAGGCAAATTTAGATTAACTGGAATAGCCCTTAGGATCTTGGTAGTTGAGCTCATGGAGAGTGGATGGCTGTGATCACTGACAGCCTTGAGGTTCTGTGGGTGAGTGAGGAGGGATGGCAGGAACCACTGGTGCCCAACCCAGGGTTTAGTAGTCTGAAGCTAAGTGTGGTGCTCTGAGTGTGTTTCTTGTGGTTGGGTGAGTTATGAGTGGTGTTTGAAAGCCACACTACGGAGTAGAGTAATGAGGCTGAAGAATTGTAAGGTAGCTTGAAGTCTGACATTAATTACCCACTAATTTTCTAGCTGTGATCCATGAAACACTTGTTGCTGATCCCCAGACAGATGGCTAGTCACATAGGACGGGCTTCTCCTCTTTATTTCCATCTGCTATATTTCATTAAGACGGCTAAAAATAAAAATATCCCTAATGTTATTTTTCCATGCAAGTTGCTGCTACAGTGATTTGATGCAACTGTGAATAGAAGAGTTTCCAAGCGACAAGATTTTCTTAATTAATTTGTGATCTGTGGCATGAAAAGTGACTGCAAATACCTAAACGAGACTCATCACGAGCGCTACACTTACTTCTAAGTGTGATTTATCTAGAAGAGTCGGTTCAAAACATATTTTTTTCTGGTAGAAGGGGAGAAAAGAGGCTGCTGTCTCTTCTGAGCAGAAGAAGTTGCCATTTTTAGGTTCCAACCAGTTGTAGATGGCACCTTCGAAATGGAGATGTAATCAAGGAGATCCTTCAGTCATGAAGTCTTCTTTCCCTCTATGTAGTAGGAATATCTCCAGGAACAGCTTTTCTGCACAGCTCCAAGCCTCTTGTCAGCCAGCACAGTGCCCAAAAGCCCCCTCAGGGGGGAATGCATTTTTGGGAGGTTGTTTGGTTCTGTCTTTCACAGATTTTTTGGCTCTAGCTAATGTGTCTTTGTGTGTGGGGAAGCTGTGTTCTTGCATGCACAGCTCTACCAATTTCAGAGTGACGTTCCTGATGTATTAAAGTGTTTTCCTGGGAAGTTAAGGTCCTGTCTATCCAGATTGCAATTTACTTATCTTCCAAATGAGAAAAAAAGCCTGAACCATTTATGTGCTGATAATCCTTTTTAGTCCTTCTATGCCTTCCCCACAAACTCTTTCAGAGAGACAGAAGTTCTCCCCATTTCCCGACGGAGAAGTTTCAGCATGTATTAAAACAAGGAACTGTGAGGTGGCTCAAATGGCCCAAAGGAAGCACAGACACAGGGAGAAGGCAGCCCAGCAATAACATCTTGGTGTGATGAGGTGCTCCAAGGACTCAGCTAATACTTGATCTCCAGGACTTCAGATGAAATCTGGGACTGGTATCTTAGACCTGGGCTATTTTAATCTTTGGCTACACAAGCCATTGCCATAGATCTCCTGAATGGTGACCACAGATGCTTATGAGAGATGAGCTCTACTACTTTATCCTCTCAGAGCTTTCAAGGTCTAGAGCAAACATGCTGATTTGGACACCACAACTCAAAGCACCACTTGTTCTGTGTTTTAGTGACACTGCCTACAACACAGGCGAGAACCTTTGTTCTCACCCCTCCTTTATTAGTCGCTTCAGCTTAGGAAAGCAAATGATTTCCTCACCCTCCTGGCAACATTCCCACGAGGAAATTCCTCCTCCCAAGCTGTAGCCACAGAGCCAGTCATGCAATCCTTCCTTCTCTTGGATCATGCAGTTTCCCCATTTGCTTGGGCTCCTGCTGCTCACCCCAGCCTGTCACCCCAGGAGAACCTTTGGCTCCGTTCTCATCTCTCCTCCAAGAGCAGTTATTTGAGTTCCACCCTAAGATCACACTGACTTAGGCCCCAGTTTAGCAAAGAATTTTATCACATGCTTAAGTGTAGTTGACTTAGACCTTCAGTCTGTTTTTAGCTTATCAGAGCAAGGGTGGGTAGAGCCCTCGTCCTCTTACGCACTCCTGGCTCCCATGGAGCTTGGCTGTGGAGGAGCAAAGAGTGATGTGCATAAAGCTGAGCAGGAACTCAGATAAGCAGGACTGCTGAACTGGCCTCCATCCAGCAGCGTGGCATGTCTTTTAAGACCTAATTATCTTCACACAACACTGCAGAGGTGTCAGCTCCATGGCTGTGACACACTGCAGGTTATTGGGTGCTTCCAGCCCAACTCACCACCACTGCATAGTAATTAAACTTTGTCCAGTCTGTGCCTGCTCAAACTTTGCTTTGGATATTAAGAATCCTGAACAAGGACTTCAGGATTAATACTTAATAACTTTGGAACAGAATGTGGCTAAGGTAGGCAAAAAGCAATGATTGCCTCCAGTCCAGACAAAAAAAAAATAATCCAGTAATACTTGAGTCATTATTTTATTCTGTTTAAACCACAGTGAAGCTGGACAGAGCAGCACCTCATTTTCCTGTAGGGCCTCATCAGACCAGAGCAAGGCTTAATGACAATAGCTAAAGAAACAGAAAGACACCATGGATTTCACTTAGCCACTTAGAACTTTTACCTTCAAAGTCTGGCATATTTAATTCAGCTCATATAAAAATTCCAGTGGTGAAGGGTGGAGAAAATTGAATGTTGAATGAAGACTTTTGTTTTCCTGAACAGAGCTGAAATGAAGAAGAAGCTGGGTGGTGATGATCAGATTTCTCCTATAGGTCAGAAGTTCAATGTATCATCAGATTTCATGTCATGGGGCTGTTCTGTTCCTAATTGCATCCAGCCAAGACTCTGCACATCACTGAGCTTTTACTCTGAGCTCCCTCCATAAGCTATAGACTGTAGTCAAAGTAGTAACTAAATCATTTTAAATGTATTTTTAAGGGTGAATCATTACCTTTCAATTCTACAGCACAGCAGAAAATGAAATTAGTTGCTGGCTTGCGTTCATATAAAATATAAAACCCAATGCTTAACTGGATTGTTGCTGCAGCAAGTTTATTTTGCACAAATTTAATACAGGCATTAAGCTAGGAATTGCTGGTAGCTGTGATCTCAGATTCAAAGGTGCCTAGAACCTCACAGGGATAGAGGAACCAAAACCCTGAGAAGCTCAGCCCAAGGGCCCATGGCCTGACCCAACTGTTGGCTGTGGAGTGTGGATGAAAGACATCTGAGCTAAGTTTGTGTGGTAGGTGAGAGGGGGATCTGAGCAAGCAGCACTCTGCAGCACAGGTCCTGAGTGATCCCACTACAGAACTGCATGAATTATTTATATGTCTTGGGGAGAGAAGCTATAATCACATCTCAAGCTGAAATAGAAAAAAACCCCAAACCCAACAGCTTAGCACTTAGCTGATGACTGACTTTTTGAATAATTTAAATTCGGCAGAGACATCCATGGTGGACTAGCGTGACCTCCTATGGACATCTGTTCATCTGCAGAATTAAATGAGAGCGAGCGAGCGTGTGAGCTGTTTGCCCAGCCAAATCACAATATTAAATTATGGCAGAGCCACACGAGCTCTTACGCAAGGATGATGTGGGCAATGGCTGAGAATCAGCTTGGGGTATCTCACCTTCATCCAGCAGCTAATGAAGGTTAACCTACCAGTCCTAATGCAACTTTACATTGTGTTTGTCTCCTGCAGAGAGCCTTGCAGCACACCTCTGCTTCAAGAAACCTCTATCTCCTGTGGTAAATAACTCTCAGAGAGGTTTTACCCTTCCTACACCCAGGACAGACCATCCTCTGACCAGCAATGCATTCTCTCCATAGTAAATCCTCTTCCAAACATTTTCATACCAAAAATAAGGCTTTGACAGGTTTCAGCACACTCTGATTTCCCATGTGAAGAAGAATGAAGCTTTTGCTGGTGCTGTAGGACAGCTTCGAGATGTAGCTTGGGAGAGCAGTGCCAGCCAAGAGGAGCAGGACTGCACAGAAGACACGTCTGTGTTCCTCAGATGCTCTGAATTTCTCTGAAAGCCAAGAAACCTGAAACTGCAGTGGCAAGTCAGACTTCCTCCCGCGATGGAGTTGAGGCAGGCTAATTTTAGTCACCATGCACTATGCAAATCATCATTCTGTAGCTGAGTTTATTTTTTAAAGTGCTGACTGCCAAACTTGCTGCGGGGCATAGACTCTTCATATGGGTCTTAAAGTGGTTTGAAACCAGCTCTTCACTTAGTGGTGCTGCATTTCAGATGAAGGGAGTGGGTGCTCAAAGGGGCCCTGTGAGAAAGCAAACTTCCAGTTGGAAAGGTCTAGGTGACTAGTGTAGGTCATATATTGATTTTATTACCTGACCAGAATTAGCTGTTAATGGGGATTTTTGAATATACTTTTGATTCTATATATAATTTCTCTTCTCCCTTGAAAATTCCTCTCCTGAGCTGCACCCCATGGGCCTGCAGGAGATGCTGGGAGTGCTGGTATCTGCATCACGCCCAGTATCTGTAGACAAAGGCAGCAGATCACTCTTGGGTTGGAGATTTATTCTCTAAATATTTGGCACGTTCACAGAGTTCACTTTTAAGCAGGATTGATCTGACTTCCTAGGAAAGAAGTAGTTCTTTAAACCATTGCTATTAGGCTGTGATTCATGGCACATATTCAAAAGGCAGTGCAGACAGGGGGAACGTGGAGCAGCAGCAAGGCAGGCTGTGCTTCCAGGAAGCTCAGGCTTCAGCATGGACAGTAAATTGTTACATTTCTCTTCAATATTAAAAAGATTTAGCATGCAGACCTTCATCTGATAACTTTCATAATGTCTCTATCACGAGTCATGCAGTGACTGAATTGTTCTTTGTGTTTAAATGAAACAATTCTCCATTATTTCTTATCAGCCTGTCCTAGAGAGCTTCAGGAACTTACCTTTCTCAGCTTTAGAAATAACCACTTCCAAGTTTGATGTCTTGCCCATAACCTTCAAGGCATTTATCCATCCAAGCAGGTCTGCTGGACCTGAGTGCAAAAAGGCACTTTGAATCCTGAACTCAAAAATAAGGTGGGAGAGTAAAAGCAGGAGATTATTTTCATCTGAGAAACTATTTTAAAAGGTGCTTCTGGTTTCTGGGGCTGATCTTGAATCTTCAACCTAAGTGCTTTGGATCTGAGGCTTGAGACCTAGTGAGTAGTTAGAATTTCTCCAAGAAATCTGCTGTGGGTTTTAGGGGGGACTTGGAGAACAAAATGTGTAGGCTAAAATCTGATTTAGATACAGAGTTTATGAAATACCAAATTGCATTTCAGGAATGGAAAGGGACCGTGTTCCTTCCAACACAGAGAGCTGCTGCACTGTGCATTTATTTCCATTTAGGTGAACAATCTGCCAATTTTGTGCAAGTTTAGCAATGCTCAAAGACACTACCAAGATTAAAAGAAATAACTGTATGACTGTGTGTACAACACGTGGCAGCTCCCCAGCCATTAGAAGGGTGGGGTTGAGGAAAAATATCCAAGTGGAACCCCATTCCCCTCCTTTGGGGGGACTCAAGGAGCTTGGTGAGTGCTGGATGTCACTGGCTCTGTGCAGAGCTTAGGCAGCTCTGGCAGGACTGGGGGGATGCCCATAAAATGGGGCTCAGAGGGGCTGAAGGCAGCACAGATGGAAATGATTCACCTGCCTAATCCACATGCTTAATTTGCATCTTCCCAAAAATGTCTCTCCCATGGAAGTGGAACCATGTCCTAGATGCAAGACCAGGGAGCAATAAAGAGCCTGTGTGGAGATGAATGGTGTGTCTGTGCTGCTGGGTGTTCCACTGGGACGGGCAGACCTGCTTCCCTTCCAGCCTGGCTGCACTCTATTTTTGTGCATTTTCTGTGTCATTTCATCGCCCCTCAGCTTCATATTAAATCTGACCTTTCCACTGCACTTGACTGGGGAAAGGTAATCACCTGCTTTGCTTTCTTCAGGGTTATACATCATTGTGTATGACAGGTAGATAAGTGTACCTGGAAAATATGGATGCACGTGAGACTAGGCAGGAAAAAATAACTGTGAGTCGGTCAGGATCCACTTGAAAACCTGCCAGACCTGCTTGGGCACAAATACATTTTTCAGGCTGGATATTTAACTCCCACTGGCTCCTGTGAAAAGTCAATGATTGCAGAAAATCTTCTTTTGCTTTGAACAGTGGAGAGAGACTCCAGCCCTGCCTTGCACACTGCTGCAGTGAGGCCCTGAGCGAGCACAGGGAGGGAGGCTGCCGTGATGGATGGTGTTGCAAAGAGCTGGGGCAGTGAGGCCCTGAGCGAGCACAGGGACGGAGGCTGCTGTGATGGATGGTGTTGCAAAGAGCTGGCAAGTTAGGAGGGAATAAAGGAGTATTTTAGGTTTCATACAGTGGCTAGAGATAGATCGAAATACACTGTTGTGTGGCCCTTGGACTGGAACTGAGACTGTGCATTGCACAAAATCAACATCACCCAAAAGTTGTTTCATACATCCAGAAGCATCAGGGGGATATTCCCAAGGGATAACAATCACCTCAGACAAAGAGCTCTGTTGGAGCATCCTTACAGGACTTCAGAGACTTGCAACTGCAAAATATATGCATCCAGTGTGGATCTGTTGGCTACTGATGATGTTAATTGCTGGAATGTGGTGGCAGTTCTGAAATGACAGCAAAGCTAATGCAGCAGGAAAGGTGAAGGGACATGGTTTGGCTGCTGTTTGGGTCAAGCAATGATACACAGCTCTTCTAAGCAATGCTTATAATGTACATCTAGGAGGAGAGTAAAAGAGCCTGCACTGTGCTCTGTGTTGCTACAACTGCTTATTCTTTTTGCTCTTTCTAGTATCTTGCTATGGTGCCATCCAGAGTGCCTGGATAGTCAGGCTATAACCTCTAATGAGGGGGAGAGGGGACAGGGTCAGCTGCAGCAAATGCAGGGCACAGCTCCCACAACTTGGGGTTTGAAAGCCCTTAATTAAGGTGAAGAAAATGCCTTGATGTCACAGCTTGTTCTACTTGCTTTACTTGTGTAGAAGCTCTACTAAATGCTGAAGTGATTAAAGAATAAGCCGAGTCGATACAGAAGCATCATCTAACAAAAACAAAAGCAGTTGAGCTAAAATTGGTTTGAAAATGCTCATTAATTAAGCTAAGGTAAATTTGCATAGATGTGGGCTTGCTAGCACTCTTTTTCCCCCTCTTCCTACCTAAATGGGACTAATTATGTCTCTAATTATGATGTAATTGTGTGGCCTTGGGATCATTGATTACAGATGCACTCCTCGTCTCGCTGTTTTGCCTGAATCCAAGCAGAAGAGAGGGATGCTCCTCTGGGATGTGCTGCTACTCCTTTTGGCTGCAGCCTTGACCTTAAAAAAGAGGAAAAGAAAAAAGTGAGTAAGCTGAGCTATTTATAGTCGAGCTAATTATTTTGATGTGATATGACAGCAGTGGAGTCTGTTTTCTCTTCACTCAATTAATGGCAGTGGAAGAAGCATTCAATACCCTTTAACAGTGTCTGTTGGCTACAATACAAACCTTGGCTTAATGTTTTAAGATGTAGGATTTAGAAACACAGGGATGGGGGTCCAAGGTGTGTTGTGTTTCTGGCTGATGTGAGGAGCTGAAAGGGAGTGCTGCTATTAAAGAAAAGACCCACAGTTTGGGGGGAAGGTGGGAAGCAGCAAGTCTGGGCAAACCACCACATAAAATCCCCCAGGTCAAAGCTCAGGCAGCTTCTAGGCTGCTTGGTGGACACCAAGGAGTTTGAAATACCAGAACTTTACTCTTCCCAAATGGGGAAACTGAGGCAGAAGCAGTTAACTTGGCAAATGGTGCAAAGCAAGTCAGTGGGCAGAGAGTGATGATACTGGTCCATGGTCTCTTACCCACCCAGAGAAGGTGGATATACACTGTGCTTTTTGCTGTCCCTTACCTGCCTTTGTGCTGTTCCCATGCACAGGTTCTGTGAGGGTGACCTGCTGGGCTGCAAATAAACTGGGGAAGGTGGAGGGGACCGAGGGAGATGTCTTGTCTGGGTTCTTTGTTGCCTGTTACTGCAGATTTTCTCAACAAAAAACACCTCCTGAGCACTGTGATGTGTTTTCTAGGTCTCTAGGGAAGTTGCTAATAGCAGCTATTCCTTCTCTATTTTGGAGCTGGACAAGGCAGATGTGCTGGTTTGAGCTGAAGCAGAGTTAACTTTCTTCAGCTCAAACCAGCACAGTAGATTTTTTTTTTCTTTTAAGTTTTGGGATTTGAAAAAAAATATATGGAGTAGATCATTGTCTTTGGCCAGGACAGAATTGGAAATCCTAAATTTTTGTGAGTTATTTGTGGTGGAAAAGCACTTCACTGTTGAAGCTCAGGTCCTCCTCCCCCTCTAAGGTTTATAAAATAGCTTTTCTTCCTTGCTCCCTCAGGGTGTTCTACAGCTTGTCCCTCTCCATGACCACAAAACTCCTGCCAGAGGATTTGCTGTGTATTCCAGGGCTTTTACTTCACTGTGGCAAGAGAGGAGGAAAAATCTCCACTCTCTCCTCATTTTACTGCTTCGATTGGGTGCCTGAGATCTGTGTACTTCTCAGGTTGCTTTAGGTGACCTTTCAGGCTCCCAGAAAGCAGGTGCTGTTTGTGAAGCCTTTCCGTGACTGTCGCTTTGTTTCCCTTTGATTTATCCTTTCGAAACCCACGGGTCAGGCAGTTGCAGGTACAGTGCAATATTCATGAGAGGCTGATTTATGCAGGCACAAGGCTGTGCAGTGGGATTACAGGGTACTGAATGTTATATGCAGCTTTAATTTCTTTTTATGACCAAAGGATACAGCCAGAGTTTCTCAAATATGGAATTTCTGAGAGCCTCATTCATGCAGGGTTTAAAGGGCCCCTGTCTCTGCGCCCTGCACGGGCGATGGGGCGAGCAGCCTGCACAGCCTCTGCCAGTGAGCAAAGCTGTATGTAAAAACACATCCAGGCCAGCTAGTTGGCCACTGAAACAGCCTCTGCATGCAGAGCCCAGACACTCCTGCAGGATTGATGCAGCCCCAGCCCTTGTTGGAGTTAGAAAGGCACAGCAAAGCAAACTCTGTGAAATATTTGAGTCAAAAATCTTCCATGTAGGCATTGTTTTGGGCACTGCAGTGCCAGGGGTTAACTTCAGGGCTTCTAAAAGCTATTACAGTGCAAAATAAGTAACAGAGGGTATTTGTGGCAAGTCTGGACAGAATCTGGCCCTCCTAACCTCCAGTTCCATGTGCCCACCAACACAGCTCATCTGATTTAATTTCACACTCTCCATCTGACCTGCCAGTCCTTTGTCCTGAGTAGGAGACTCTCTGCTCACAGGAGGAGCATGGTTTGTGTGCCCAGCAGTTTACTAGGCACTGTTGTCCACCTGGACTGTGCATTAGAGATTAGCAAACAGCCTGGCCCAAAATTCCAGGTGTTAAATGCAGTAATACAGCTCTGCAACAGAACGTGCATGTCTGATGTGGTGAATTACCCAGCCCTCTCCTGCTCCGAGTGTTACACACCAAATTACATGTACTTGCAGCCCACGTAGCTATTTTGGGGAGAGAGATGGTTATTTGGAAAGTCACTAAAGTTTTTGTAATGGAGCTGGAACCATTGGTGTATTCAGAACCTGACAGCATGTTCCTGATGGGAGATGCCCCTGGAAGCCTGTGAGAGTCTCCAGCTCCAGAGACCCTGGGGGAAGGTGAAGAGGACGTGCTCCAGCCTCTATGAACACAGTGAAGAGTTACTTCCAAGCCTGATGTCTTAGAACAGGACTCTTTCTGTCCGTGGTGCTCCAGGATGGCCAACGTGTGGTGCTCCAGTCCTCATCCCACGGATGCCATTTTTTGCTGTTGCAAACACCTCTGAGTCCAACCTGGACAAATGGAAAAAAAAGCCTTACCCATCTTCAGCTTCTATTTCTGCAGAAGAGGAGCTTTTCTTTCCATCTTCCCTCCCTGCCATGCCATCCAGGAAAACAAAAAGGCACTGCTAACATCTGCTCTTTTCTCCTCCTACGTTCAGGCTCTTTCTCGGCTCCCTATTAAACCCCTTCCCACACAGCGGCGTGGGCAGGCTCATGCGTGTACATCTCGGCGTACAATTTTTTCCCCATCCCTTGGGAGCAACATTTGCAAGAAGTGACTGGTGAGGGTTTATTTTTGTTCTTTGCTAAGACTTTGGTGAACAGGCTCCTCGTTCCTCCTCCTCCAGCGCTCAGCTCGTACAGGGCTGACATGGATGCTCATGGAGACACTGTGTGTGGGTGGAAAAGGGATGCAGCAACGTATGCAGAAAATTCCCATTGCTAAGCTACGCTCAGGTGCATTTACTTCTACCAAGAGAGGTTACTAAGGAAACAAGGAACCAATTTCTGGGAACAAAGCAGACATTCCTAATGAGCAACAAACACTATATTTGTCCTTTAATGTCGATGTTTGGGGTCTGTTCTTTGGTCCCCTCGAATTGCCAAGTGGCTGATTTTGAACCTGCCTTCACTCTCCTGTCCCAGTCCTGTCCCTGGGGCCCTCACAGGGTGCTGAGCCTGCAGCATGAAACACACCAGCTCTGAGTCACTCCTCCTTCTGGCAAAGGGAATGGGAGAATCCATCTGGGCTCGTTCCATCCTGAAAAACTTGCCATGTTTTGCAATTTGCACATTTATTTTTTTTCTCCTCCAATTGGAGCGGGTTGGCTCTTCCTGAAGCTGGCATGGCTTTTTTGTTGCAACAGGAAAAATCCCCATCAAAATAAATTTTGCTGGAAAGTTTAATCCGAGAGGTTCAAAGCTGAACAAAGCCACTGCTGCGCAGGGAGCTCTGTGGAAAGATGCTCTGCTGTTTCCCACAGCCCTAATCAAGCCTGGTTGCCAATTATCAGGTTGTGTGTACCTTGCATCCTTGCTGAGGCTCTGATGGGGGAAAAAGTTCTGTAGGAGATTGCCTGAAGGATACAAAATAAAAGCAGAGGCTTGAAGGCACTGGGAGAGGTTGGACTTGCTGGTCTGGTCTCCTCTTCCATGGCTTGGAGGCAGATTTTGGAGCTCTGGGGCTCAGACTGTGCAGGCAGGAGCAGAGAGCAATGACCTCCAGCCCATCTGAGACTTGTCGATCAATGGAAACAAGGGATGTATGGTATCAGAAATAAAAATTATCCTTGGAAATGCAAGAAGATGATTAATTGCACCATGAGGTGCAATGTCAAGAGCACCTACTTCATAACATCAAAGCAGAAAGGGTTTTAAGATGTAGCCAGAAGGGGAAAAATACATTTTCCAAGTTAAGAAATCAGATCCAAATACTGAAAACAATTCAGAAAATGCCGTAAAGGAAACATGAATAGAAGCAACACCATTAAAAAGGAACATTTCAAAAGGATTTATAGTCCCCAACTGAAGTTCCCCAGTACAGAAGCAAAGAAAAAGAATGATTTGGTTTTTTATTTTTAATTGTGTTTCCTGAATAGTGTGTTTAGTTTGGGGGGATGTGACACAATTGTGTATTTTCCCACCATTCAGAAAGTATAATTCAAGTTATCACAAGGAACACTTGCTCATTAAAAAAAAATAATCTAAGCTTGCAAACCTGATGGGTTTTGCAGTGTGATTAACTCGCTGGCTTCCAGAGTGCTTAGCTCAAACAAAGGGAAAGTTCAAAGAGAATGGTTCAGTTTATCTTAGGCTATGATTTTTTTCCTGTGAACACAGAAAAATACAAATGACAATACCATTAGATTACACCCAAACTATCCTGAAGTTGTTACTTCTTTTAGTCTTTGCTATCAAGCAATTTAAAATCCCAATTCATTGGAAATTAATTCCAGAAGAAAGGAAAGGAAAAGATTGTTGTTTTTCCACTTTAGCTATTCTTGCTAACCCTTGTGTGCAAATGGCATTGGGGATGGGGGAAAAAAGAAAGAGACGCTTGTAGCAACATATTTATTTTGCAGCAGGGAAGGACAGTGTGGAATTTTTTTTAACTGCATGAGAGGGTTTGTGTTGTAACTGGTGGCAAACACTGCATGTCCAGCTGTGATGGTTTCTGGTGATATAAAAGGTGTGTATGAAGCAGATCACATCCTTCTAGAAGGATCAGTGCTTTTCCTATGGGAAATAACAGATTTCACCCAAGCACAGAAGTGCTGATCCATCCAACTAGGTAGGCAGTGCTGATCCGGAGCTGAAATCCATGAAAAGTCCCCAGGGCAGCTGCAACTTCACTTACTCTTGCAGAGGAATAAACTGTCTTTACACAACTATATTTATCCAAGGGATTGCACTACTTCAGGGCTCTGTTTCAAACAGCATTCCCAAGGCAGGTCCCTGGGGGGATGTGATGTGGTTACCCCTCCTGGGAAATGCAGAGGTTCCTGTGGCATGTTGGTGGTTGGGTTTGTTCTCACTGCAGGTTTGGGATAGGTTAGAGGGATGGTAGCGAGGACAAAAGGGAAAGGAAAAGAAGTTTGTTGACAGAAAGTTTCACACTTGCCTCAGAACCCTGTATATTGCTTTTTGGAAGCATTTTTAAATGACCTGAAATGCAGTTGCAAAGTATTTCCAGTGGTCACAGTCTGACCTGGGATATCACTATTTTGTAGTTTTTAATAGCAATGAAATATCTCTAAAGTGAGGGTTATGTTCGATAGTGTTTGGCTTCAATTTGTTTGTCTGTTTCTGGGTTTTGTGTTATATTATGGTGCTGTTTTAAAACTGAAACAGTTCAGCCAGCAAGCATGGCCACAGCTTCCAATTTAGTAGCTCTTTCCTTATTTACCTGGGAGGGAAAAAGGTGACAATATTTCCCTAAATAACACTGCCTGATACCTGATCCCTGGGCAGGTATCTCTGTGCTGAGCTCCCTCTGCTTTGGCACCAGCACAAACCCTTCTGGACCTGCCAGACCTCCTGGGTTCACAGGGTGGTCAGGACAAGTGAGTGCTGGAAATATTTTTGGGATGAGCTGGGATTCCCTCTGAGATCCCAAATAGCACAAGCAGTCTCACTATTTCAAATGACTTTGACGTTGCAGAGCTCAACACAGGTCGTTCAGACCCTCCTGCTGCTCCTTATCCAGCAGCACCAGGATCAAAGGTTTTGTCAGTTATTAGGAGCCCCACAAAGATGATTTTGAGCTTAAAACCCCAGTGGAATTTGCCCAGATCCAGCTGTTGGTTTTTTTCACAGCACAAACACAGCACAGCTTCAGCCTCACACCGATGGTGGGGAAGAATTGCAAAGTACTTGTTTTTGAAATCTCCTTGTCCAAATAAATAGTGAGTAACTCAGGCTTCACCCAAAGGCTCTGGGTTCTTCAACAGGCCCAGCCTTAAAGCCCTGGCTGTGAGCAAACAGCATCTGGAAAGTTTGGTAGGCTTAGAGCATTCAGTAAAAATAAAAAGTAATAAAAAAAAAAGGCATAAAATAAAAGTTTTGAAAATTTGGCATATTATTCCTTCAATGAGGAATTATTGCCTGAGTGAGGAATTTAAATGAGGGAAAAGAATTTCTGCCCTAACTTTTGAAAGCTATTATGCATTTATTTATTTATTTATCTAAATTTTCAAAAATCCCTGGGCACTGCCAGTGCTGAAAGAAGCATTTTAAAACCAAGGCAAAGCTTTTAAGCCTTCAAGAACTGCTGACAGGGACAACCCCCCTGGCATCTGTTCTTCCTCCTGTCTTCAGCATGAGGGTTTAACTTCAACCCCACCGAAGGGTGAGTGAGTGCCCACCCTGCCCAGCTGTGCCCATCTCTGCTCTGTGCCACATACCTGACCTAGTGTGCCTGGGTCTGAAGGCACAAACCCAGAAATGCATGAACTTCTCAAGGCTTCTTGATGAAAATCTGGGGAGGGGAGAGGGCACAACCTCTGTGTTATATGAGCTTCTACAATTTTATCTGCATTGAGCATTCAAAAGACCCATAAAAAAACAGTTTTTTTGGCTATTTCACTGTTCCATGTACTCAGAAGATTGTTACCCAGCCCAGTTATTTATCTGGATGCTGAAGGGATGATGTCCCTTGGGTTTACCAGAGACCTGATGTTTAAGTTGATGTCTTGTACCCAAAGGGTCAGTGGAGGATGGGTCTTGCATCCCACAATAATCAGGGCTGTCTTCAGCCAGCACATTTCTCAAAAGCTGTTCATTGAGACACCACTGAGACTTCAAAATAGGGTTTTCCTGCAGTGGCAAATGTGAAAACACACTGAAGTATTTGCTGCTTGTAAAGCCAATCAGTCCCACCAGAGAGAGATCACCAGCCTGGAGTGTTTCAGAAAGTGGCAGTGCAGGGCTCCCTTTCACTTGTCTTCTGCAAAAGTTGTGCTGCTGAGAATTCTAAAGCCAATGCTGGGAAGACTGGCACCAAGCGAGTCTTAAAGTTTGTATTTTTCCAACCATCTGTGCAAAAAAAAAAAAAACCACCCCAAAATGAAAGGTTACAGATTTATGCCACTCCAGCAAAGGGACAGCAGTGCACTGTGAGCTTCAGCAGTGCCAGTGGTGACTGATTTATTCTATTTTAAAGCCTGTAAATATTTACACCAAATTGCATAGGAAGGAATTATTTGTCATTCTCTTTCATTACTGCTAAAATTTCAAGATCAAACTTTGAGGAAAACACCTGGTTATAGCTCCTTTATGGCAAGGAAATAGCCCAGATCATCCACACTAGCACTTGAGGTTTATTGGGGCAGTTACAGTTGATAGGAAATGCAACTCTCCTAAAGAAATGACATTTTCTTTTGGAGCCATGGAGGAACATTGCATGGGCCATAAATGATACTAAGGCTATGTGTGTGCTCAGGCAGGTGTTTGGCTGGAGGTTTGTTTTTGGGGTGCACTGCTCCCCTGGGTGCCTCGGGTGCCACTCAGGGTGTGTTTGCTCCGAAGCTCCGTGGTCAGGTTGGCAATGTGCTTTAGGTACAGACCAACACAGGAACAGCCACGTTTCCTTCTGTTTCAGGTCACTGAGTTTATGCATCCAAGCTCCAAGTCGGCCCAAGTTGACTTGAAATGCTGCCAACCTGGCCTAAGATTTGCAAGTCTGAGTCTAACCAGGAAATCTCCTCTTGATGAAAGTCTGGGGAGGGGAGAGGGCACGATCTCTGTGTTATATGAGTTTCTACAATTTTATCTGCACTCTAAAGTGCATTCTAAAGACCCGTTAAAAAAAAAAAGAGGAAATGTTTGCAAAGCACAGCTCCATTTCATGTGAACTCTACCTAAAATTTCCTATTTTGTATTAAGACATCTGAGAATGTGCGAACTCTTTATCAAACCTTTCCCATGAAAACCCTCCTGTACAGCCCATCTCATGGCAAACCACCCCAATGATACTGATGCTGAATCTGAATTTGCTGGGCTTATCTGGGGTGTTAGGGTGGTGAGATACTGGCACAGGTTGCCCAGGGACGTGGTGGCTGCCCCAACCCTGGTGGTGTTCAAGGCCAGGCTGGATGAGCCTGGAGCAAACTGGTCTGGTGGGAGGTGTCCCTGCCCAGGGCAGGGGTTGAGACTAGATGATCTGTAAGGTCCATTCCAACCCCTAAATTCTATGATGCTGCCACGTGGTGGTTTTTGGGGGGTTCTGATTCCCTATGGGGGAGCATCACCATCCCCCTGAGCTGGGATGGGAGCCCAAAATCCCCAGGGACGCCTGTCTGGGGCAGAGGTGTGACTATGATAAGTTTGGATTTGCACAGAGCTGGTTTGGCAGGGCTGAGGCATGAAGGTCACAGAGTAAGGGAATCTGGGGTTATTTATACATGAGGTGCTCAGCACTGAGAGCAGCAACATTTGATCAGGGACCTCTGCCGGACAGAACCCCCTGCACCCAGGGACACACACACACCCAGGGCACATTGGTTACTGTCGGGTCTCCTCCCACCCTGCTCTGCAAACAACCTGCTTTGGGGCTGGGCTGAAGGGCAAATGTGTGAGGCTGAACCTGCCTGACCTGGTGGCAGCATCGGTGGCATAAGCTGGGGGGAAAATCCATCGCAGATCAGGTCCCTGCAACTTGAAACATCTCTCATCTATGTGCAAATGCTGAACTGGCACAAGGCAAAGTTTCTTTTTTTAAAGCCCAGTTCTGGTTTGTGCAGTTTAATGATTTCCTCAGATCTTTGTAGTTATTTATTTCCACTCTCTAAAGGCTCCTGGCTCTTTCACATTTTTTTAATGGTATTTTCTGAGCATGTTCTCAAATTAAATGCTGCTGAAAGCTGCCTTGCTTAAGAGGATGGAGGTTTGTGGAACACTTGGGCCTGATTCAGCAAAACCACTTGATTATCTTCAGTTTAATTTTACAAAGTAGTTAAGCACAAGCCTAAAGCAAGGTATGTCCTTAAGTCCACCTCTGCTCAGCGAAGCGGTTAAACACGTGCTTCGCTTTAACCAGAGACAAGGGAGTTTCAGCATATGCTTAAATACTCCCCAAACCTGGAACCTGAGCAGCTCTGGCAGATGATTATTCTCCTGCCTTTCTAGAGCAGGTGGATCTGCTAAAACATAAAAAAAAAATTCCTTATAATATGCTATTTCTGGTAAAAGCAAGAGCAGCTCCTTCCCAGTTTGGGGCTGGAGGGACTTTTGCCAGGGCAGGGAACAGAGTGATGCTTTGAGAGGGAGTGAAGCTTTGTGGTTGTGCTGTCGTCTTGCTCTATATTTGGATGTTGTTGTACAGGCAGTGTGCAGGTCCCTGCCTGATGCCTGTGGGTGTTGCTGAAATACAGATAATAAATGGCTCATGTGATTCGACCAGAGCCACTTTGCTGAGTACATCCGAGTGCTGTTCCCTTTGCTGGATGTGCCTGCTGTGGTGGAGGGTTCTCCAACACCTTTTCTGCTCTCTGCTTCAAGGGTGTTTAAGACTGGATCTTGCTGGAGGGAAGCTCAAGCTGGAGGTGTTCAGGATAGAGTTTGGCACTGTGTCAAAATAGTCAGCAGAGATGGTTTGATGCTGAGTCCAGTCAAACCAGGCAGGTCGGGATCAGCAGGGCTTCCCCTGAGATCACCTGTTTGGTTCCTGGGCATCTCCTGTGCTGAGTTTCTCTGAAATCTGGGAGATTGACAGCACTTGGATTCTCAAATGAAATTATCCTGGAAAGCAGAAAGGCTCCAAGCCCTGGCTGAGCCAGAAACCAATATTTTCTGGGATGCAGCAACTGCCTTAAATCACAGCTTCCTTAATCCAAATCTGGAAAAAAGTGCCATTCTGATTTTTGATCCAGAGTTGCACCATGATTCCATCGTTCCATAGCTGCCATAAACATAGGACCAGCGGCCAGAGCGAGTGACACCATCCTGTGTGTTGCCAACTGCTCTGTCACCCACGGGAGCAGGCACCAATCAGCCATGCATGAAGACAGCCTTTCCTTTGGTATTTAAACTAAAAAAAAATCCCTCTTTAAGAACATTGTACCCAGCACCAATGGCCCCAAGCATCATCCCCACCACCTGCTCCTGTGCTGTGGCATTGCAGTCACACAGGATCCAGGAGAGCACCATGGGTGCCAACACCCACCCTGCACTTGGAAGCCAAAGGGATGATGAAACACAACTGTCAGTGCAGCACTTTGGATTCATTTGATGGTGCTTTGGGTAAAAGCTACATTTTCCAACTCAAGGAGCCTCTTCATTCCTCAAATAAACCCAGCTGCTGATCACGTAGTTCTAGCACCCGGGAGAAGGATGGGGAAAGAAGAGTAAATGGATAAAAAAAAATTGCTGCCAATTTTCAGATGGGGATGAACCAAGTACCGCAGAAAAATCAGATCTATTCCCAGCTGTCCAGCTGAAGCTCATCCTTTGGCTGGGACAAAGTAAACGTCTAGATGCAAAGAGCTTTCAAGTTTTTTGGATTCAAGGATCTGCCCTGGTTGAAGATGTAGCTCCCTCCTTGCCTGTCTGGTCCCCTGTTGTTTGCCTTGGCTGCGCAGCTCTATCAGTATAGACTCGCTGCTTGGTTTTGCCAAGGCATAGAGGACAGTTAACAAATCCCGTTTTTTTCAGAATATATTCCTTCCCTGCAAAGCTCTTGGCTATTCCTATCTTTTAAAATAGTCTTTAAAAGAAAAAAAAAAGCCAAGTTGTTTGTGGTGCTAACGGTATGGAATGAGCTAAAGCTTTATGCCATTTTTAGCACTCTTGGAACAGAGAGAATTGGAGGAACTGAAAATATATGCTTAATCGCCCCCAGGAAAGACTGCCATAATATTTTGGGTTGCATAAGCAAACTAAATTGGAAATCTGGAATCTATTCAAGACCTTTTGATCAGGGAGCTTTGCAAGTGCAGAAAAGTAAAAACACAGACAGATGGGGATTAGAGTTGAGCATCAGGAGAATAATTTCCTCTTTTAATTTCAGTTCCGCCAACATATAAAAAGCATTAACAATCCAGTTGCGTAACGCGCGGCAGGAGCAGGAGCGCTCGCCACAACTGAGCCAGTACACAGCCCATCTTTGCTGCTCGGAGGTGGGAGTCGCTTTGCAGAAGGGACAGAACCCCCCACCCTCCTCAAAAATCTGGGCAAATGTCCTGGCCAAATTTAGAACCAGTTCTCGAGGCTAATAGGAGCTGCAGGGGGTTCAGGGAAAATTGCAGCCTGCTCTGAGATACTGCTGGGCTCGCAAATCCAATTGACAATCCCTTGCAAACCTCAATTCACCCTATTTTTCTCAATCTTTGTCACTAAATCAGCTTCAGCGGGAGAAGGGAGATTAGGCTGAGGAGCAAGCAGAGATATTTTTGCTGATTGTTTGACACTGGGAACAATAGTCCCTAATATACTTTGTGTTGTTCTAAGAGTGGGATCTTTGAGAGAAGGCACTGCAACATCCAAAGGCTGGCAAGAGCCCTGCAAATTTGAGGCTGCAAAGGCTGGCAGATCGGATTAGAGTTCTGTTCTTGCCTGTTCTCCTCTGCTTGAGGGATATTTTTGTGTACAGTGGTTGATGCAGTGATGCAAAAAAAGCGCTAAGAGGATGGTCTAAATAGGACCACTTACATCGCAGGATCAACTCACTGGACACGGCTGCTGAACAGGTTTTAAAGAGTGTCTGATACCCCAGAACATCCAAATTAAGAACTATTTGCCTACTGGGATCATCTCCCTAGACTGCTGATGTCTGCAGCCTTTAGATAAAAGCCACTCCTTTCAGGTAGCAGATTTTTTTTTAGATTTTTTTCCTGCTAGCAGATTTAACTGCCGTTACTCTTCCTTGCCTTTCACTCTTATTATGTGAACTTAGGTGGGAGTAGGAGCGAGATTCCACAGACTGGGTTGGTTTTTCTTCATTTCAGTTAATATGGCATATAGGAAGAGATCTGTATTTTTGGCATTGCTTTATGATACTCTGCACAGGAGCGAGCTCTGAGGAGCCTTGAGGGAGTCTCTGCAGGAGGAGCAGAGCTGTCCTGGGTGCTTTGCTCTTGCCCTGAGAAATCCCAAACTGGCTAGGACAACCCCCTGGAGCTTTCCCACTGTGGTCCTTGCTCCGGCCGACTGGAGGAAGGAAACAGTTAGGAAATCCCAACCTCCTGGGAAATCTGCAACAGTGTCTGAGGGCAGCTGGTAACATCTGCAGGTTAGAGCAGCTTGGAGAGAGCTGCTGTGAGAGCAGCCCTGCCGAGGAGGGCTTGGGGGGGTTGGTGGACAAGAGGCTGGACATGACCCACAATGTGCACTGGCAGCCCAGAAAGCCAGCTGTGTCCTGGGGCACATCAAAAGAAGTGTCACCAGTGGGTTGAGGAAGATCATTCTAACCCTCTATCCTCTTGTGAGACCCTACCTGAAGTACTACATCCAGGTCTGGGGTCCTCAACAAAATGTGGACCTGCTGGAGCAAGTCCAGAGGACGTGATCAGGACTGGAGCACCTCTGCTCTGGAGACAGGCTGAGGGAGCAGCCTGGAGAAGAGAAGGCTCTGAGGAGATCTTAGAGCCTCTTCCAGTGACTGAAGGGGCTGCAGGAGAGCTGGAGAAGGACTTGGGACAAGGGATGGAGTGACAGGAACAGGGGGAATGGCTTTAAACTGACAGAGGGCAAGGTTTGATAAGATACCGGGAAGAAATTCTTCCCTGTCAGGGCAATTCCAGAGAAGCTGTGGCTGCACCATCCCTGGAAGTGTTCAAGGCCAGGTTGGGTGGAGCGACCTAGTCTGGTGGAAGGTGTCCCCACCCATGGCAGGGGGTTGGAACTAGATGGTCTTCAAGGTCCCATTCAATCCAAACCATTCCGTGATTCTGTGAAGGCAGCTGGCTTAGGTCTTGATGAGGCTCAGGATTTGTGAATACACCACCACTTTGCATACTGAATTGCTCAGCAAGCGTGGAGCCTGGCCATTCATCAGACCTGGGGATTGTGGTTATTTCTGGACCACAAGAAGACCACAATAAGAAGAGTTAGTCATGTGTGAGCAGTTCTCTCCAGGCTGATTTGCCACAATAAATAAATAAAAATAAGAGAGGAGCATTAAAAAATTAGTTGTACACATGACTGGCACATCATTTCCATTCAAATGGGTTATACCGTAGGTGCAGATGAGATCATAGGCTGCTATTTAAGGAGGAAACCTCTACTTACATAAATGTCTGATTATGCAACTGTCATGGAAACCAGAGATGACAAAGATGTATTAGATTAGCTTGTCCATTCCCTTGGAGCACAGGATTGTTCCTTGTGGTTTATTTTTTGCTCAAGATTTTAAGAACTGATCGGTGGCTGCTGGATGCTGAGCTTGAGAAGAAATGATTTATGGTATAAGCTGAGCTGTCACTTTTCTAAAGGTGATTTGCTTGGGGAAACTCAAGAATAGAAGTGCTTAAAGTCACTGATCACATGCAACGATCCTCATGGCAGCATCTAGTGCATCCCTGTGCTGATATGCTGGGAGTATCATTGCTTTCATTACTTAAAATACATGGCAGAGTCTTAGAGGACATTTCTCTACCATTCTGCCTGACCTTTCTTAATTTTCATCTCCTAACTCCGTTGTCTTTCCAAATAATACTCCATTTTCTCTGGTTTTGCACCCTGCCAGCGGGTCCCTCGCAGTTGTTGCTTAGCCAAGCTATACAAATTTAGCTGCTCTTAATCTTTTCTCATAGGTCAGTCTTTTGAGCCACGCTCATTTTTGCTGCTGCACAGGGAAATCGGCGGAGATTAGTATTTTAATCTTCTTTCCCTGTTTAAAGAAACCCCAGGACACACATTGAATGGTTTTCCTGTGACTTTAAATTAAAATGTTTAAAAATAAATGTATTTATATCTCTTTTTCTCAGCTTTCACCTCTACTTCCTCTCAGTCATTGATTTGGCTTCTCTTCTGCCTTATTAGAAATGACTTTTTTTGTAACAGATTAAACTTCAGTTTGGTCCCTTATCATGAGCAGCATGACATTGTTATGTCATGAGCTATATGGTTTAGTCTCACCCATGCTTATTCTGCAGACCTAACCTGAACTGATTTTCAGCCAATCCCTCTGGGTTGTCCAGTCCCACCAGACATGGGATTTAGGAGGATGCGTAGTGATACGAGGACAAAAAGATTAGTGCTGCCAGTGGTATTTAGCCTCATTTTTGTAAACTGGTTCCTCTTTGATTGTGTTTTCTGCTGGCTCATAACATGCCTGGCTGCTGTTATTTTCCTTGACGGTGGTCTCCTTGCTCTCTCTTAATCCCAATGGCTGCTGAACTCAACTTTTGTCCCCTCATGTCCAATTCAGATAACGATATACAATTATAATGAGTATCTTTGGTTCTTAAGACCTATTTAGGATCATCTTTAAAGAGTTTTAAACAGTAAATGCTTTTCATCTGTCGCTGGACTTTACCGAGGGTCATAGGGCAAATTAAATTCAGGCTCCATCAGATCCCAGTAAAGAAACAGATTGCAGAGTTGGGTCTTCTCCTCTGACAGGAGGTCCCAGAGCCAACCTGTACCTGATCATTAACCATCAATGTTGATGGGAAAGCTGCCACCACTGTTGCAGCACGAGGGGAGAAGCTGATCAGGAACTCAGAATACAAAAGGGCTCTGCTCTGAACTGTTGCATCAGGCTTAGGAACTAATTCTGGTCGTGCTGAAGTCATTT